>NC_035441.2:11676197-11826504 GCF_002127325.2 Helianthus annuus | reverse complement strand
AAATACCACCAATCCTGCTGATGGGAAATTGGCACCAAAATGGGAAGGCCCTTATTTGATCGAAGCCGAAGCAGGAAAGGGGGCATATAGGTTGCTTACCATGGAGGGTAATCTGTTACCAAGAGCCTGGAATGCTGTCCACTTGAAAAAATATTTCATGTAAGCAGGATCCTTCTGGCATGAGTGATCCTTACATTGGAAGTATCCTTCAAGGATCCCTGAAGCATCAATGATCCTTACTCTGGTAATGTCCTAAGCTTGAACTCTTATTTACATATCTTCTTATTTAAGGATAAGGATCATGTATCCTTCATCCTTCTCTCACGAGATTTTGAGTTCTGATTAGTTCAGTACCCTTAGCATAATGTCGACAACCTTCAGAAGCAACTCAGATCCTTGGGCTTGTCCCCAGTTATCCTTGGGCTTGTCCCCAGTTTTCGCCTGTAGCGCACGATGATCCTGGTATAGTTCACGTCTTTGGGACCAGTACTCGCTTTAGGGGCTGATAACCTCATCGTACTGGCTATACCCAGGATCCTACGTATAATGGTAGACGTACCATACATCCGTTCCTAAGGTTTCTAACGTTTTCACGTTAGCTAAGGTTTTGGCATTTTCATGTCACTAAGTTTGGATAGTCACCAGTGAGGGCCATACTCCAGTTTACATACGATCCTTGGGCTTGTCCCCAGTTATCCTTTGGGCTTGTCCAAAGTTATCCTTCGGGCTTGTCCCAGTGATCCTTTGGGCTTGTCCCCAGTTATCCTTTGGGCATGTCCCCAGTTACTGACTTATCTTTTATATTGGCTTAGTCCCAAGTTAGGTTCTATTTTTCAGGTTCTCGAAGTTAAACAATTAAGGATCCTTATTCCTTATTATCCATTAAAGTTTCACTTATGGTTATCCTGATTAAAAGTTAGGATCCTAACTTGGATCCTCAGGTATGATCCTTAACTATTTTTAATTTCATTCATTATTTGTTTGAATAACCCTTAGACCTTGACAACTGGACCTATAATCCTTAAAATGAATTACTTTTTGAAAGTTTTCAACTATAGGATACTTGATCCTGGATCGTATCCTAAATTTCTTAAACATAATTCACTTAACTTTTCTCACTTGGACAAATATATATCAAAACAATTGGAAATTAAAAGGATAACAATACGAGATAAGCCAAAAAGATTAGAGTTATTTTATTAACAAAGGTTTAAAACCCTTCAAAGTTGTCAAAATTGCCAACCCACGTTTCTACCAGCAAAACGTGGCCCGTCCACATGGGTTGGCAAAGGGTGTCCATTGTTCGTGCGGTCATAGCATGCAGGAAATTAAAAGGCAGCAGGATCACAATGGCTTCATCCCCCAAACAGAGGATCCCTCCACCATTTGTAATCCTACCTATTGTTCACAGGATCCTAGATCCTCAACCCTAAACCTATTGTTCAAATACAAACCATAATTGTTTTAAAACATCACAACCATCAAACAAAAAGAATTGGGCTCCGGCTATGTCTAGAAGTTTCCTTCATCGCCCAATCCTGCAGCTCAATCCTTCGCTGCACCATCACCACCAGCTCCACTTGCCTCTCCACCCTGATCCTTGCCAGCATCTGCACCCTCAAGCATCGGGACCTCCTCAGCTTCTTCATCATCCTCCAACTCTGCCAGCCTCGCCTTCCAACCCTCTACATCCCATGTGCTCTTGTCGAAGGCAGGATCCTGAGCCTCCATAGCCATCTGCAGCTGGATCTTATACATGGTTATTGCAGCAGAGACCTTGGCATCCTGGGTGATCTCATGCTTTTCATAATCAAAATTGATCAGCATCCTGGCAGCATCATCCTTAGTGGCCCGGAGCTCCTTCTCAAGATCAGCTATCTTAAGATCCTTCAGCACACCCATTTGTTGGAGGTCAGCGATTTGGCGGTCTTGATCCTCGACGTGGCCAACATAAGTCTCTATCTCAGCAAATTTCTGTAGGAAAACAAGGCATAACATCAGAAACAAGTAATCCTCAAAACTGTCAGGATACACAAACAGGGGCAGTGATCCTTACCTCGTTGACGTAATCCAGAAACTGTTGGCGGAGCAGGGGCAGACCTTGGAGATCCTCGGCTTCAGAGGCCTTTCTCTTCTTTCCTTTTCCCCTAATAGGTGCTTTAGGGGCCGACGCACTTGGGCTAGCAGCAGGAGTCTTCTTCCTTGCAGATTTGACATTAGTAAGATCAGCAATACCGAACTTGGAAGCAGACTTAGAGGATTTTCCAGCACCTACACAACAAAAACAAGATGAGTATCTTAATTCTATTTGACTCTCATTATATATATACTCCTTAAAGGATACTTACTTGACATTGTAACAGAAGTAGAGGATACTTCCTGAGAATCCTGGGTGATGATCTGGAAAGTTCTTATTTCAGGAGCAAGCTTCCTAAAGGCCAGCAGTCTCTCTTTGGCAGCAGGTGTCAACTTCAGATGAGAGATAGAGATAGCTGCACAAAAAATAACAGAACATCAGTAATCCTTATGCTATAGGATAGGTCCTACGGTGATCCTTCCAGGATCCTCTATCCTACCATGAGTAGCCCACTCCTTGGGCAAATCCTTCCCATCAGGGATGGTTCCTCTCTTTACAAAAAAGAACCGTCGCTTCCAGTTCGTGTCATTCTTGGTAACTTTGAAAACAGGGTGATCCTCTCCAGTTTTTCGTTTGAACAAATATCGATGGGATCCAAAAGTGGTAAGATCATACATCTCAGCCAACTCCGCCATGCCGAGGTCAATCCCTTCTTGTTCAATGATCCTCTCAAGGGTGTATAACACCCTCCAGATCATCGGCATCGCCTGGATATAGCAGATGCCGGTAAGGGAGAAAAAGGATTGGGTGAACTGAGGAAAAGGATACGAATATCCTATCAAGAAAGGAGTGACCGGGAAAGCTACCCAAGTCTCAGAGAAGAAATCACTCAGAGCGGTAGGACTAAAAGACTTGAAAAGGGTTTCCGCCGGGAAACAATGACGGATTTTATCGATTTGAGGGTCGGTGAAGCAACACCTCTCGGTGGGGGAATCCTTGATGATCCCTTGACCCTTCAAGGGGCTGTTCTTTTTGGGATCCTTACATGGAGAATTCCGGAGCAACATACTGAACGAGATATGAAAAACAGAGCAAGAGAGAAGAAGATGAAAAGGAGAATACCTGGTTGATCTTCTGAATACGGTTATAAAGGGAGTTGCTTTGAATTTAAATGCATTCGATCCTATCCCTATTTCTATTTATAATGATGATTTGTGCAGGTTGTCATTTCCATGACGTCAGATCGCAACGGATAGTTCCATCTTAACGGCTATATATCCGTTGAGTTAGTTATAGATAAGATTCAGCAAAATATAACTCGTTTATATTACATAAATACTCCTTATATTTTGGGGGCAATTGTTAGGGCTGGATTTTTATGACCTATGATCCTTACATGTGATCCTAACATGTGATCCTAACAAGTGATCCTTGTTTCTTTGGCAGATAGTGATCCTCAGAGGAGCTCCGGGATCAGGATCACGGATCATTCCAAGGATCCTCATACTAATGACTGTTCTCTTTGGACTTAATATTATCTTGCAGGAATTACGAATTGGATCCGGTCTTAGCAACGTAAACAAGGAATCTGTCACGCTAATCTCGCACATGCATAATCAAAGATGGACGTTATGACAAATATGGAAACTCAGCACAATTCAAGGGCGATTATTTAGGCTAAATTTACTTCTATTTCTAAAGGGGTAACGAGCTAGTAGTTAGGTGATTTGCCTAAAATAGAACCACACACACTTGTATAAATGGCACTCTTGAACATTCGGAAGACACAACACATTTCTCACACGCTTTAGCATACGATACTATAGTGATCCTTGTACCTAGCTCGTTACCATCCGAAGTTGTAACCATTATTTGTTATATTGAAGTTTGGTGATCGGTAGTTTCCATCACCCGAGGTTTTTTATGCCGGAGATCATTCATTGATCAAGGGCTTTTTCCTCGTATAAATCCTTGTGTCACTTGTGCATTTTACATTTGAGTGATCCTTCACTTTGTTCATCATACCAAGCATCATTCCCCGTTTACATAAAGTTTGGTTGCATTATCTTTAAGTGATTTTTGACCAAAACAGTTTCCATCACCCGAGGTTTTTTATGCCGGAGATCATTCATTGATCAAGGGCTTTTTACTCGTATAAATCCTTGTGTCACTTGTGCAATTTACATTTAAGTGATCCTTATCTTTATTCATCATTTCAAGCATCATTCCCCGTTACAGAGAGTTTGGTTGCATTGTCCTTGTGTGATTTTTGACCAAAACAGTTTGGCGCCCACCGTGGGGCAATTGGTGCTTCATTCATAAGAAAGTTTTTTGTTGGTGATCATTCCGGACCGTTGCATACGAATATATGGCTTCATCGGTGAAGAATACCTCTACTGCGATGTCTGCGGTCAATTCATCTCAGGGCATTCCACCTTTGCCTCCACCACCAGCTGGATCTCAGAAAAATGCTGAGAAGAAACCAACTCCTATCTTCTCTAAACCTCCAACTTCTTTTGCTTCCTACACTCCCACTACTAGTGACATATTTACTTTGATTTTGCAGATGAGAGATCATACACAGCAACAGGACAAGACCAATGACAGGATCCTCAAAGAAATCGGAGATCTCAAGAAACAAAAGAAAGCGGCAGAGGATCATTCTCCACTGGTGCCCAAATCTTTGAATTTTGATACTCCGGTGATTACTTCTCAGCCATCAGAGGTTCCAGATATTCAACATGTGGGTGGACCAAGAGGAGTGCACTTCGGTTCAGCAATAGTGACTCAGGCATCAGGTTCATATTTCCAGCCAGCAGGATCCTATCCTCAGCATATGGGATCCTTCATGAATTCAGGAGCCTACTCAGGAGCACAGCAGGTTCAAGGATCCTCCTTTGTTCCAGAATCATCCCAGGTTCAAGGATCTTCCTTTGTTCTAGGATCATCCCAGGTTCAAGGATCCTCCTTTGTTCCAGGATCATCCCAGGTTCAAGGATCCTCCTTTGTTCCAGGATCATCCCAGTTTCAGGGATCCTTCCAGATGCCAGGATCCTTGAAGAGTTTGCAAACAGGAAGTTCAGATGTCCATCAGGGAGATTTTATTCCAATGCAGACCATTGCTTCCACTGGTCCCTCCATCATCCCAAAGTCCCAGCAATATGGATTCACATCCAGTGTTCCTAACTTAAACCCAATGGGAGGTAACACTTTTAATAATTCTCTTACCACTAACCATGGATTCATGCAGGATGCAGGTATCAACCATGCTATGGCCAAAGAGCTGCAAAAACTGAAGGATATGATATCAAGTGTTCCAGGGGTGGTCAAACCTATCCCGGAGATTGCAGATGGAAGCCATAAGATATCTCGTTTTGCACCACCAATTTGTGATGCTGAGATACCCAAAAGATTCCATATTCCAACTATGAAGCTGTATGATGGTTCAACGGATCCTGAGGAACACATAGCTCAATACAGGGAGAGGATGGAGATCAATCCGATTCCAGAAAGGTTAAAGGAAGCATGCCTATGCAAGGGATTTGGATCCACTCTTACTGGATCAGCTCTCAAATGGCTGCTAAGTCTTCCCCCTTACTCTATTACTTCATTTGCTAATCTGGTTAACATATTCAATAATCAGTTTTCTTGTAGTAGAAAATTTGAACGATTGACTAGTGATTTATATAGGATAACTCAGGGTCATAATAAATCATTAAGGGATTACATAACCAAATTTAGTAAAGAATCCTTGGACATTCCCAACTTGGATATAGCCACGGCTGTTGAGGCCTTCAAAATGGGATTGCTTAGGGATTCACTGTTCTATGATGATCTTGTTATGACACCATGCAGGAACCTAGATGAAGTAAGGACTCGGGCACTCAGGTTCATCCGGCTAGAGGATGACAAGAGGATCCAGGAGAGACTAGCAGGATCCTCAAAACAAAAAAAGCAAGGATCCTCGTTCAAGAACAACAAATTCAAATCCTATAACAGAACTGACAACCAGAACGTGCATGCTGTTGACCAAGAAGAGGATGATGAGGATTATCCTCCAATTTCTGAATATTGTTTTTCCGTTGATAACCATGAACTAATCCTTGCGATGCAGAATCTAGGAGAAAAAGCCAGATGGCCCAGAAAAAATGACAAACCGGCCGCAACTAAAGACAAATCAAAGTGGTGTGCATACCATGAGGATTTTGAGCATTTAACAGAGGAATGCATCGCATTGAGAAAGGAAATTGGATATTTGTTGAGCAAGGGGCATTTAAAAGAGTTGCTGGGAAGAAAAAAGCCAAGGACTCAAGATCCTGAAAGGATCCCTGAAAAAGCTCCAGCCCCTCCGGCAGATGCACAAGTGATAAACTTTATTTCTGGAGGATCAGACATCTGTGGTACATCCTTCTCAGCAGCTAAAAGGCATGCCAAGGAAGCTAAAATGGATAATGGAGAAAGACCTATTCGAACATCGAGTATCTCGGAAGGAAAAGTCATAACCTTTGATGAGGATGATCGCGTTGACATCCAGGATCCTCATCATGATAGTTTAGTTATTACTCTTTTCATTTCTAACCATTTTGTCCGCAGGATCCTTATTGACGGAGGAAGCTCAGTAAACATTATCCAGCTAGATGTTCTGAAGAAAATGGGTATCCCTGAATCAGATATCACACCAAGATCCTCCGTGCTTGTGGGATTTAGTGGCGAAACTAAGAGAACCCTGGGGGACATCAAACTCCCAATTTATGTGGAAGGATTACATAATTATCAAAAATTTTGTGTTATTGACTGTTTATCTTGTTGTAATGTTATCCTTGACAGACCCTGGATACACGATATGAAGGCAGTCCCATCCACCTACCATCAATGTGTGAAGCTCCCTAGCCCTTGGGGAATAGTCAAGATCGATAGTGATCAGCAGGAGGCTAAGGATTGTTATACTTCATCAATGAAACCAGCCTCGAAATCAAGGGAGCAATAGCAATTAAAGTATCCTCCAAGGGATGTCTTGGAGGCAAGAGAGCAGGATGTGGTCGAAATCCTCATGGATCCTGATGATCCTGAATCCAAAATCTATATCGGGTCAGGGATCCTTGGCAAGATGAAAGAAGACCTTGTATCCTTCCTCAAAAGAAGAAAGTCTACCTTTGCATGGAAACATGAGGATATGACAGGTATATCTAAGGATATTATCACTCATAAACTTGGCATTGACAGGTCATTTAAACCAATCCATCAAAAAAGGAGGAAGTTTGCACTAGAAAGAAATGCCATTATCCAGGAAGAGGTAGAGAGATTGCTACGAGCAGGTATGATTAGAGAAGTAAAGTATCCAAGATGGCTAGCCAATGTGGTTGTTTTTCAAAAGAAAAATGGAAAATGGAGGGTATGTGTCGATTTCACTGATTTAAATAAGGCATGTCCCAAGGATCCTTTCCCATTACCCCACATTGACTCCATGGTGGATGCAATGGCGGGTCATGAACTGTTAACTTTTATGGATGCTTCATCTGGATTCCAACAAATTCAGATGGAACCATCTGACCAAGAGGATACGGCTTTTATGACCCCAACCGGTTTATATTGTTGTATTGCTATGCCGTTTGGATTAAGGAATGCAGGTGCAACATATCAAAGGCTGGTGAATATGATGTTCAAGGATCAGATTGGACAGACTATGGAAGTGTACATAGATGATATGGTGGTGAAATCCATAAAAGCTAAGGATCACCTAAGAGACTTGGAGGAAGCATTTGATATCCTTGACAGATATAACATGAAGCTTAATCCTTCAAAATGTCACTTTGGTGTTAAAGCAGGTAAATTCTTAGGATATATGGTAACCAAGAGGGGCATTGAAGCAAGCCCGGAACAAATCAAAGCATTGGTGAATATCAAGTCTCCTACCAACGCTAAGGATGTGCAAAGGCTAACAGGCAGGATAGCAGCTTTAAACAGATTTATATCCAAATCCTCAGAGAATTGTAAAGATTTCTATGATATCCTAAGGAAGAACAAGAAATTTGAGTGGACTGAGAAGCATGAGAGTGCTTTACAAGCCCTCAAAGAATACCTATCCTCAGCTCCAGCGTTGATGAAACCAGAAAAAGGAGATGTGTTATCCTTATATCTTGCGGTATCCTCAAAAGCAGTAAGTGCAGTCCTTGTTAAGGATCATGAAGGTACACAATATCCTGTCTATTATGTAAGTAAGAGTTTACTTGATGCTGAATCCAGGTATTCACACCTTGAAAAACTTATTCTTGCATTAATTATGGCATCTACTAAGTTAAGACATTATTTTGAAACTCATGTTATTGTTGTTAGAACTAATTTTCCAGATAAGAATGTTCTCAGGAAACCAGAAATATCCGGAAGGATGGCTAAGTGGGCAGTAAAGCTTAGTGCCTATGATATAAGATATGAGCCTAGAACAGCCATCAAATCCGAAGAATTAGCAGACTTTGTGGCTGATTTCAGTAGTGATTTACAAAAGGAAGCCGAATTGGAAGTCCAACAGCTGGAGGAGACCAAGGATCCTTGGATACTACATACTGATGGATCCTCAAATGTCAAAGGCACGGGGCTTGGTGTACTACTAAAATCGCCACAGGGGGGATATAATACCCCACTCCATAGCTTGTGAGTTCCAAGCCACTAACAATGAGGCTGAATATGAAGCCTTAATTGCTGGTTTGCAAATTGCTAAGCATATGGGGATCAGGTATCTTGAGGTATACGTGGATTCATTGTTAATCACTAATCACTTTAATGGATCCTATGCTGTTAAAGGTGAAAAACTAACTAAATATTTAGAGATAGTCAAAGAATTGGCACTCTCCTTTGTTTTCTTTAGTTTGACATAGGTACCAAGGGAAGAAAATACAGAAGCTGATGCATTGGCTAATCTAGGATCATCTTTGAAGATCCCAGAGGATATAAGTATCCCCATCATCCATATCCTGGCTCCTGCTATTGAAAATCAAGCGGCCATGGAAATAGAAGAGGATTCTGCAATGATCCCTAGTGAGGATACTCAATCTTGTTCAGGATCATGGATCTCACCAATCATGAGATACTTACAACACGGAGAGATTCCTATGGGAGAAAACCCTAGGGCTTTCAGAATTAAGGTATCTCAATTCACAATCTTAAATAATATGTTGTATAAGCGATCTCTTGCAGGACCATATTTAAGATGTATCGAGGATCCTGAAGTTCAAGAAGTTTTAAAAGACTTCCATGAAGGAGATTGTGGAAACCACACTGGGGGCAGGGCATTGTTCTCAAGGATCTTAAGGACAGGATACTACTGGCCAACTATGAAAAGGGATGCTGTGGAGTATGCTAAGAAGTGTGATCCTTGTCAAAGACACAGCAATATCCTTCATCAGCCGGCTGAATTTCTACATCCTATATCCTCCTCTTGGCCATTTATGAGATGGGGGATGGATATAGTTGGCAAGCTCCCTAAGGCACCTGGTGGAAAAGTGTTCATGCTTGCTATGACAGATTACTTCTCCAAGTGGATAGAGGCTGAAGCTTTTGCCCAAGTCAGAGAGAAGGAAGTTATATCCTTTATTAAGAGAAATATCATATCTAGATTTGGCATTCCTTCTGAAATTATATGTGATAATGGTTCCCAATTTATTGGGGGCAGAACTACTAACTTTTGTGACAGCTGGGGGATTAAGATGATAACATCAACACCAGTCCACCCACAAGCTAATGGTCAAGCAGAATCATCCAACAAGATCATCATCAACAATTTGAAGAAGAAACTTGGATCCAAGAAAGGGAAATGGGCAGAAGAATTACCTTATGTGCTTTGGGCTGTGATAGGACAACCCCCAAGAATGCTACTGGTCAAACACCATTCTCTTTGGTGTTTGGGGCAGAATCGGTGATCCCAACAGAAATGGTGGTTCTAACTGCTAGAACAAGTACCCGTGATCCTGAGGAAAATAATGAAAACCTGGCTTAAGACTTGGATACTATTGAGGAAATCAGGGATTTGGCTAGGATAAAGATGGCTAGCTACCAACAAAGAATGGCTGGTGCTTACAACAAAAATGTCAGGATAAGGAAATTCCAAGTTGGGGATATGGTATTGAGAAAAGCATTCCAGAATACCACCAATCCTGCTGATGGAAAATTGGCACCAAAATGGGAAGGCCCTTATTTGATTAAAGCTGAAGCAGGAAAGGGGGCATATAGATTGCTAACCATGGAAGGTGATTTGCTACCAAGAGCCTGGAATGCTGTCCACTTAAAGAAATATTTCATGTGAGCAGGATCCTCCTGGCACATATGATCCTTACATTAGAGGTATCCTTGAATGATCCTTAAGGTGTCAATGATCCTTACTCTGGTAATATCCTAATCTTGAACTATTTCATTTTCTTATTTTCTTATTTAAGGATAAGGATCATGTATCCTTTATCCTTCTCTCACAAGATTTTGAGTTTTGATAGTCCAGGTATCCTTAGCATATTGTTGATTATCTTCAGAAGCAATCCAGATCCTTGGGTTTAACCCCAGTTGTTTGGGCTTGTCCCCAGTTATCCTTGGGCTTGTCCCCAGTTTCGCCTGTAGCGCACGATGATCCTGGTATAGTTAAAGTCTTTGGGACCAGTACTCGCTTTAGGGGCTGATAATTCCATTGTACTGGCTATACCTAGGATCCTACGTATAATGGTAGACGTACCATACATCCGTTCCTAAGGTTTCTAACATTTTCACGTTAGCTAAGGTTTTGGCATTATCATGTCACTAAGTTTGGATAGTCGCCAGTAAGGGCCATACTCCAGTTTACATACGATCCTTGGGCTTGTCCCCAGTTATCCTTGGGCTTGTCCCCAGTTATCCTTGGGCTTGTCCCCAGTCATCCTTGGGCTTGTCCCCAGTTATCCTTGGGCTTGTCCCCAGTTGCTAACTCTTATCTTATATTGGCTTAGCCCCAAGTTATGCTCTATTTCAGGTCCTTGAAGTTAAACAACTAAGGATCCCTGATCCTTATTTCTCTCTAAGGTTTATCTTATAGTTATCCTGATTATGGTTAGGATCCTAACTTGGATCCTCAGGTATGATCCTTAACTATTTTTATCTTCTTCATTGTTTGTTTGAATAACCCTTATACTTTGACAACTGAACTTATGATCCTTAAAACATATACTACTTTTTGGGATTTTTCAACTATAGGATATTTGATCATGGATCATATCCTAAATGTTTCCAATATGAGTTAATTCAAAGTAACTTATTTAATAAGTGTTTTGGTCAAAAATCACACAAGGATAATGTAACCAAACTTTATGAAAACGGGGTATGATTCTTGGTTAATTATGAAAGTAAAGGATCACTTCTGTGATTGATGTATTGCAAAATACATCGGTATTCGCGTCGGTTTTAGTCGTTAGTTAGTTAGTTTTAGTGTCGATTTAGTTTAGAATGTACATACTATTGATTTATTTATGTTTCCAGGTTTTTCCAGCCAAAAGGAGCGAAAACGAGCCGGAATCTTGAATGGCAAAAGGCTGGCACGGAAACCGAGGAAGTCGGGAGCTGAAACTAACAAAATTTGCAGTTCTGGAGCTTCCAGGCGGCCCGCGTTGACTAAACATGCATTCTGAGGCGGGCCGCTTTGACTTAAAGAATGAACAGAAGAAATACACCCTCTCGCGCCCCGCGTAAACTTGAACAGAAACGTGAGGCGGGCCGCGAGCATCTTGTAAAACAACTCAGGAGTTATTAGCTTAGGCGACCCGCATAAGATCAAGTTAATATTCCACGCGGGCCGCCTAAAGTTGTTCTGTCGGCAGACTTGCGAGGATTGCATGGCAAGTTAGGGTTTTCGGTTATAAAAACACATGTTCGCATCAGCAGCCGAATATTGACGAACGAGGGCAACTTTGGGGCTGTTTTGACTGCTGATTGAAGGCTGTGATCGTGTCGGAGGCATACCGGAAGCTGGGAATCATCGGGAAAGCATTCGTGAGCATTCGGGAGTGAAGATTCGGGTTTTATACACCTATTTCTTGCATTCTTTGTTTGTTTAGACTTAGTTAACGATGAATTCAGTTGATACCTTGATTTTGACTTTGTTTCTGATTATGTTTTCCGGCTAAAACTCATAAACTACCTAGACGCAGGCTAAACTCGGACTGGATTCCTAAATGATAGTGATGTGGTGTGAAACCGGGATCGTGAAATTCTCACTTCTAGGGAGATCTAAGGACCCCTAATCCCTCTCAAGAGCACACTAAGATTCCCTAGAGGTTGTTAAACTACCGGTTTTCTAGATTTCTTGTCCGTCCTCTAGTTTCTTGAAAGTGCTTATGCAAGACGCTCTACTTTGCCGCGCGAACGTCTAAAGCAACTATGGGTTCAATCTTGGCTTGATAGACAATGGGTGGTTAATTCCTTTTAACTACTCCTAGACCTACCAATATCCTCGAGCCTTTCCGCGACGAGTCTAGCAGCACACTTGATTTTAATTAATTACCGAATATTGTTCCTAAGGTTACTAGTGCACTTTTCACCCTAGAGAATTAATGACCTATTATGTGATATAGACACTCACCTAAGCCAAAAACCCTAATTCAACTCTATTCCGTGATAAAGACCGTCACCAAGAATTGAATGGAACAAATAAACGATTAACTAAGAAATCACAAGCATACAAACGCACCAAGACAAACTAACATAGTGTTTACAATGCAAGAAAAATCACAACCACATCAATAATCATATAAAAATCCAATCTTCGTTATGCCATAATCATCGCCTAGGTAGTTTATGAGTTTTAGCCGGAAAACATAATCAGAAACAAAGTCAAAATCAAGGTATCAACTGAATTCATCGTTAACTAAGTCTAAACAAACAAAGAATGCAAGAAATAGGTGTATAAAACCCGAATCTTCACTCCCGAATGCTCACGAATGCTTTCCTGATGATTCCCAGCTTCCGGTATGCCTCTGACACGATCACAGCCTTCAATCAGCAGTCAAAACAGCCCCAAAGTTGCCCTCGTTCGTCAATATTCGGCTGCTGATGCGAACATGTGTTTTTATAACCGAAAACCCTAACTTGCCATGCAATCCTCGCAAGTCTGCCGACAGAACAACTTTAGGCGGCCCGCGTGGAATATTAACTTGATCTTATGCGGGTCGCCTAAGCTAATAACTCCTGAGTTGTTTTACAAGATGCTCGCGGCCCGCCTCACGTTTCTGTTCAAGTTTACGCGGGGCGCGAGAGGGTGTATTTCTTCTGTTCATTCTTTAAGTCAAAGCGGCCCGCCTCAGAATGCATGTTTAGTCAACGCGGGCCGCCTGGAAGCTCCAGAACTGCAAATTTTGTTAGTTTCAGCTCCCGACTTCCTCGGTTTCCGTGCCAGCCTTTTGCCATTCAAGATTCCGGCTCGTTTTCGCTCCTTTTGGCTGGAAAAACCTGGAAACATAAATAAATCAATAGTATGTACATTCTAAACTAAATCGACACTAAAACTAACTAACTAACGACTAAAACCGACGCGAATACCGATGTATTTTGCAATACATCAAATATCCCCACACTTATCTTTTTTTCGTCCTCGAAAAAGAATAATGCAAACGGAATCATAGTCAAGATAGTCGATCGGGACAAAAGCTTAGATTATTTTATTAAATCGATACTCGTGTTAGCCGCGATTGCAAGTATAATGATCCTCTTAAACCCAACCCGGTTTCAAGCCCTTATCATGCAATTTAGGTTCAAGTTCGGTCAATCCACCTAGGGTCTCACACTACGAATTGCAAGTCCACCTACTCCCCCCTCAAGCTTATAGGACAAAAGGAACCACCACTGGGTTATTTCCTAACCGCCTTATACCAAGATCAAGAGAGTTTAAAATCAAATCTATTTTTCCATTTTTTTTTTTCATTCATTTTTTTTTTTCATTTACGAGCGTAGACGTTGCTTTCCCTAATCCTAGAGGTATTCCGGCTGTAGAGTCGCTATCCCCAACCACAGATTACATAGGCCTCAGTACTTTTTATTTATTTTGCAAGGTCGATTTCACACATTCTAGCGGTATTCCGGCTGTAGAGTCGCTATCCCCAACCACAGATTACATAGAATGGCTACTTTCATTTAGTTTCTAGCTCGCTTATTTATTTATTATTTTTTTCTTTTTCGACGAGATAATGACCAAAAACTCTAACGATCTTAGCTTATAACGGCATCCCTTATACTATTATTGGCGGTTTCAATTTCCCCACTTTCCCTAGATGAGAACCCACTAGTAGACCGACAATTAGGTATAATTAATATCAAAGGAACCCGAAACCGAATCAAGCCTACCCGCGCATCCCAAACTAGACACAAGCACGAATATTTTATCTCATATTATTATTATTTGAACCCGATCAAAAACCCGACTTTTCTATCATTTTCCGTTTTTATTTTGCAAACTTCTTATTTCAAAAGACATTTTTCTATTTTTTAATTTTTTTTTTTGGATTTTTTTTTTTTTTTCAATTTATGACTCACTAACTACAACTTACTAACTACAAGTTCCCATCCCCACACTTGAATGTTGCATTGTCCCTAATGCAAGGATGGAAACCGGACTCCTAAAAACTCAAAACAAAAATATAATAAAATAATATACAAGTATACAAGTGGAACGACTTAGCTGAATCATATGTGAGACTGTCAATATGCCAGTCGATACCACACATGCCCTCCAATCCATAACGCGCTCAGCAAACTGTACTAACTCGGACACGCGAACGGAAGCGGCAAAACAACCTAACAATTCAAACATACCAAACCCAAAATAATATATACAATCAAGCATCAACCAACAAGTATCATCCAACCCAAAAACCCAACCAACCAAATATATCGTATTATACAAACCGACTATCGAGGATTAAAACAGCATAAAAATAAAACAAAAGATATAACCGCTGCTATCACTGCTGCTCATCCTCATGCATCTCCACTATCCTGCTCCTCCTCTCCACCAGCGGGACCCCCCTGCTGTGGCTGCAGTGCTGGTGGTAACTGTAACTGAAAGTGGTCATACAGACCCTGAAAACCCAGCTGCATCTCATGTCTCACCTGCTCGACCCGATCATACAAACCCTCTAACGTAAGCGGCTCTGACCGCGGCTGCCTGAGTGGATACTCCCGAGCTGGGAGCTGATGTCGCTGAAGTGGCACCTGGTACCGCTCCGGAATCGTAGTGGTCGCTGCCTCCTCGGCAGTCGGATCCGGAGACGGTGGTGCTGGCAAAACCTCTGTCCACGCTAGCGGCTCAATGAATGTGACAATCCCGGCTAGCTGTAGACTCCTCAACTCCACAAGAGATGGAGCGGGGCCCGCAGTCATCCTATCAGCTGGAAACCTAGCAAACACTCCTAAATTGGCGGCCAACAAAGTGATATACGGCCCACCATACAACCTGGCCGTACTACCCCCCTTCTTCGGCCTCGCCAACGACCACGCCAGAATACTAGCTAAATTGGCTGGCCGCCTCTCAACCATGCACATCAAGCAGAACAAACTATGCTGGTTCACCTTATCTCCCTCGTGCTTTCCTATCAGCGTAGAACATAGAATCTTATGCACGAACCTATAAACTGGATCCCTAATGTCCGACGCCACCAAATTGCTAGAAAACGGTGAAATAGCAATGGTGTGCCAGAAACGTGCTAAATCCTCCTTCACAACACACGCCTCAGCTGGGTCCCTCATCACCTGCCTCAGTAAACTCCTAAACTCAGCTGACCCAACCTCCTCAGCTGAATACAACCCTGTCGCCTCTGCAAACTGAATCAGGCTCATATTGTAAACCTGTTTACCTAATGCAAACGACACTAAATCTGACTGATCAAACCCCCCTGGGTGCCTATAAATAAACGTGGAGTGAAACTCCATAGTCAGCTCTAAATACTGTGGCCACTCACACTCCACTGCCCACCTAAACTTATCACCCAGCAACTCCTGAACTCTCTCAACCTGCCCTAACCTCCCAAGCAAACCCCAGTCAACCCGCTTACTTTCTAACAACCTCACATCCTTCAGCGCCTCAAATTTCATAAACTCGTACGATCCTACCTCAAACCGCAACAACGGACTCTGAACCAACCTATCACTCTGTCCATGTGGGACCCCAGCATCCCTATACCTAATCTCCTGAAGTACCGGAGTACCCGGCTGCTCCGATGCAGCCGTCTGTGAACGAGTGGTGCGCCTCTTGCGCTTTGTGCCCGACGACGTTCCTTCACCTGACATCCTGTTCACAAAGAATCAAACAAACACGCAAAACAGGTGAACCGTTAGTAATCACAAACTATTTTTGTTCTTTTTGAATTTTTTTGATTTTTTTTTTATTATTTTTTTATTATTATTTTTTTTTTTATATAATAAAATAATATTATAATAGTGTACAATCGGACGACGGACGTATAGCATTTCGTTCGCGGCCGTCGTTCGATACAAGTGCATATCACACAACAACTCGAAACTAGGCCAACCTCGCTCGAATGGAGATTGAGTACGAGCGACGTGGCCTAAAATCAAGCGATGCAATAGTACGCGCACGACACGAAACTAAAAAAAAAAAAAAACGCGACTATGACTCGAAACAAGTAAAGGACCCTAAATGACGCGAAACTAGACGCTACGACACTACATGACTCATTTACAAAACTTTACAACACTTACCCCCTCCCGGCACCTTGCTCGCCCCCGAGCAATCCTGAGTGCCGAGAATTGAAGACTAACCTCGAAGCGTGGAAGCAATGGAGGCTATTCGCGCAAAGTGGGTGAAAATGGTACTTTTTATGATATGGCGCGAAAAACCTCCCCACACTTATCTTAAAACAACTGTCCGCGCCTAATAATGTGATCGCACACTCCGCGGACAAAACCACCCCTCCTATATTTATCTATCATACCCCACGCGCACGTCGCTCAAAACAAGCAATCGATACAAACAAACCAACCCTGTACCGCCCGCACCCTGACAATATTCAACACGCAGAAAATACGGACTCGAACACAGACTGACTCGAACATAATTGTACAAAACTGACGCACACAGAACTGGGCTCCATAATTCTAACCGGAACTGACCTGACATCTAAACATTGACCAAAACACTGACTAACTACTGACCCGACACCGAACAATAACCGAGACACTGACTCGAAACAAAACAGACCTAAAATACGGACTCGACACAAGAGTAGAGTGCAAGAACCATACCTGGTAACCGACGACTCAGAACCCGATGGTAAAACAGATGGCGGATGCACAGCGGGTGTGGTGGTTCAGTGACAGGTGGTGCGTGGTGTACGGTGGTCTCAGGGGGTATGACGGTGGTAGTGGAATGGGTGGATAGTGGTGATGGCAGTGGTGGATCGGTGGTGGAAAGTGGTGGTTTAAAGTGGACGGGATGATGGGGGTTGGTGTATGGCAGTGGTGGAGATCGGTGGTGATGGTGGTTGTCGGTACAAAGTGGTGGTGACCGGAGGTAATAGGGGATGGTCTAGTTGGTGGGGGTGGTGGAAAACGGTGGTTAAGATGGTGGAAAGTGTGGGGATCGGCGGAGAAAAGGGTGGTTGTGATGGTTTGATTCGCCGGAGAGGGGTGTCAAAGGTGACTAGGGTTTCAAATGATGCATTTTTGGGGGTTTTGAAGGGGGAACCGACTGAGATGATGTACGCGACCCGCATGAAGTGTGAAGCCAATATGAAGCGGGTCGCTTCATCTTTATTATTTTTTTAAATCTTTTAACAACCAGGCGACCCGCGTGAAAGATAATGGAAAGTAAAGGCGGGTCGCGAGTGTTTGTTGATTGCTGAAAACGTTTTTAAGTCCAGGCGACCCGTGTGAACTAGGGAATAACCCTACGCGGGCCGCTTGGACAGTGCAGAACTGCACTTTTGTTAACAGCAACAGCATGTTTCAACTACAAATCATTTTCTTTAATTCCCATTTTACCCCCTGCGTTAATTTCCGAGTTTTTAGCGTTAAACGTACCTGCATCACTGTTGGTTGATCGATGTCGGCTCCGATAAAGGCGATGAATCCTGCAACAACACTCAAAACACACACACGACGCAAAGACACACAAAACGACACAAATGACGCAAAAACGCACAAAAACTAAACTAAAGACACGACACGGACAATGACGCAATATACAAACTCTACACTTGAGTTTTCACTCAAAAACCTACGTGGCGGTGCTAGGCGGGTCCGAAAGAGGAACGGTTTCCTCTTCGGTGGTATCGATAGGACCTCCGATGTAATGTTTCAACCTATGCCCATTTACCTTCCACACATGCGAACTCTCCTCATCAAACAACTCAATGGTACCATACGGGAAAACCTCCTTCACGACGTACGGCCCGGACCACCTCGACTTCAACTTCCCGGCGATCAATTTCAACCTCGAGTTGAATAATAGCACCCGATCGCCCACTTTAAACTCCTTCAACTTCCGCAACTTCCTATCATGCAACGCTTTCGACTTCTCCTTGATACTCCAAGAACGATCATACGCGGCGTCACGAAGCGCCTCTAACTCATGGAGTTGGAAAAACCGTCTCTTAGCGGCCTCGGTCAAATCTAAATTCACCGTTTTGAGCGCCCAAAGAGCCCGATGCTCTAACTCGACCGGTAAGTGGCACGCTTTCCCGTAGACGACCATAAACGGTGTCGTCCCTAATGGCGTCTTGTAGGCGGTTCGGAAAGCCCACAACGCATCGTCCAACTTGTCGGACCAATCTTGCCTACTCTTCCCTACCGTCTTCTCTAAAATTCGCTTCACTCCTCGATTTGCATTCTCCACTTGACCGCTCGTTTGTGGGTGATACGCGGTAGACAAGCGGTGCGTAACCCCGTATCTCTCCAACGCCTTCTCCATAACCGCATTGCAAAAATGCGTGCCGCGATCACTAATAATGGCTCTAGGCGTACCAAATCGCGTAAACAACTTCTTCAAGAACCTCACCACCACTCGTGCGTCATTAGTGGGCGAAGCTTGAGCTTCCACCCACTTCGAAACGTAATCAATAGCAACGAGGATGTACCGATTTCCTCTCGAAGATGGAAATGGTCCCATGAAATCGATGCCCCAAACGTCGAAGACTTCTAATACCTGAATGGGATTCTGGGGCATCTCATCCTTGGATGAGATGTTACCGGTTCGCTGACACCGGTCACATTTCCTCACAAACTCGGCCGCATCATCTACTACTGTCGGCCAATAAAAACCACAATCAAACACCTTTTGCGCGGTCGCATGCGCGCCATGGTGTCCGCCAGTCAATCCCTCGTGCACGTGCCTCAGGATACTCTCGCCCTCTTCTCTACTCACACATCTCCTCAAGACTCTATCACCGCCTATCCTGAAGAGATAGGGATCGTCCCAAATGTACTTCCTAGCGTCCCTCGTCAGCTTGCGCTTCTCCTGCAAGCTCCAACTCTCCATCACAAACCCGTCGGCCAAATAATTGGCTATGTCGCTAAACCACGGGAGGTCTACGGCTCCTGCCGTGACAGCATCAATGGACTCGTGAGGGAATCTATCTCCTATCGCCTCCTCACGAATCTCCTCACGCTTCGGATCCTCTAATCGGGACAGGTGGTCCGCTGCCACATTCTCTGCCCCCTTCTTATCCTTAATTTCAATGTCGAACTCGGAAAGAAGCAGAATCCATCGTATGAGACGCGGCTTCGCGTCCTTCTTCTGAAACAAGTGGCGAAGAGCAGAATGATCAGTGAACACGACGGTCTTTGAAAGAACGAGATATGATCGGAATTTATCGAACGCAAACACCACCGCCAACAACTCCTTCTCCGTGGTGGTGTAATTTTCCTGGGCATCATTCAACGTTTTACTCGCGTAGTAAATCGGGTGAAAATGCTTCTCCCGTCTCTGCCCTAACACCGCACCAACTGCGTAGTCACTCGCATCGCACATCAGCTCGAATGGTAAGCTCCAATCAGGCGATACGAGGATCGGTGCACTCACTAACCTCTCCTTCAGAAACTCAAACGCTCGAAGGCACTCCTCGTCAAAGACGAAAGGAACGTCCTTCTCCAACAGTCGTGTCATGGGGCGAGTGATTTTGGAAAAATCCCTAATGAAGCGCCTATAAAATCCCGCATGACCGAGAAAACTACGAACCGACTTGACACTAGTCGGCGGAGGAAGCTGGCTAATCGTATCTATCTTCGCTCTATCAACCTCAATACCTGCTCGCGAAATCTTGTGCCCTAGCACAATCCCCTCGGTCACCATGAAGTGACACTTCTCCCAGTTCAGCATCAACTTCGTCTCTACACATCTCTTCAACATCCTCTCAAGATTCACTAGACACTGATCGAAAGAATTACCGTACACTGAGAAATCATCCATAAACACCTCCATCGAACTCTCGACCATATCCTGAAAGATCGCGATCATACAACGCTGAAATGTAGCAGGAGCGTTACATAATCCAAACGGCATGCGTCGGTACGCATAGGTGCCATATGGACATGTAAAAGTGGTTTTCTCCTGATCCTCTGGTGCAATAGGAATCTGGAAATAACCCGAAAACCCGTCGAGAAAGCAATAGAACTGCTGACCCGCGAGACGCTCAAGCATCTGATCAATGAATGGGAGCGGAAAATGATCTTTACGAGTGGCGTCATTTAACTTTCGATAGTCAATGCATACACGCCAACCCGTAACAGTGCGAGACGGAATAAGCTCATTCTTCGAATTCAGAACAACCGTCATCCCCCCTTTCTTCGGGACAACCTGCGTAGGACTCACCCAAGCTGAGTCAGAAATGGGGTAGATCAACCCAGACGCTAACAACTTCATCACCTCCTTCTTCACTACCTCCTGCATATTCGGATTCAACCGACGCTGTGGCTGCACTACAGGCTTGAAGACGTCCTCCATCAGAATGCGATGCGTGCAAAAGGTAGGGCTGATGCCCTTGATGTCAGATAGCCTCCATGCAATCGCATCACTGTGCTCTCTAAGCACCTCAATCAGCCTCGACTTCTCCTCCTCTGTCAACCTCGACGAAATGATGACAGGCATATCCGGCTTTTCTCCTAAGAACGCGTACTCGAGATGGGATGGAAGAACCTTAAGTTCTAAGGGCGGTGGAATCTCTACCGGAGTACTCTCATCACTAATCGCATCTAGCCCTAATGGCTCAGCACTAACCTCATCGCTCTCATCTAAACACTCCTCCTCTACCTCGTCTACCTCATCCTTAGAATGCTCGTCGACAACTCCCTCACATACCAGATCGGCTCCACTAATGTACTCGAAGCACGTGTCGACACAAGACATGAATGAATTAAGAAAATAGACGGAATGACACGGCCCACTAACATCATCTCCACAACTAGGATGCTGCATCGCTCTATCGATCTCAAATGTGACAACCTCGTCACCCGCACGAAGAGAAATCTTACCGTCAAAGACGTCAATGATCGCCTTTGCGGTTCGAAGGAATGGACGGCCAAGAATAATAGGAACTCTCTCATCGGCCTCCATATCAAGCACAACGAAGTCTACTGGGAACACAAACCTATCGACCTTCACCAACAAATTCTCTACTACCCCCCGAGGATACTTGACTGATCGGTCAGCCAAGGACAATGACATGCGCGTGGGGGTAAGCTCTCCTAGACCAAGACGCTCATACAACGAGAATGGCATCAGATTGATGTTGGCTCCTAAATCGGCTAAGGCGTGAGAAGGGGTAGCGGCTCCCCCGAAGAAACATGGAATCGTGAATGTGCCGGGGTCAGTCAACTTCTCTGGTAGCTTATTCAAGACTACCGCAGAACAACCCCCTGTCAGTGGAATATTCGAAAGCTCACCGATCCTCTCCTTACGCTTCAAAAGATCCTTAAGAAATTTTGCGTATTTAGGCATAGACTGAAGCGCCTCGATGAACGGAAGATTTATCTTCAACTGAGTAAACATCTCAAGGAATTTCCCGTATTCCTGAGCATATTTCTGCTGCCTGGCACGGGCGGGAAATGGAAGGCGGGAATGATCAATCACGGGTGCCGGCCGACCTCTCGTCGGCTGTCTCTCCACTCTCTGCTCTACTGGCGACTCCTCGGCGTGTGCTGTACTTGCTGGGGCTAGCCTCGTGTGCACCTTGCCTGGAGCCTCCATCTCAATCTCCTCATCAACCTCTTCCTCTACCTCTTCGACCTCTCTCTCTCTAGCTACCTCTCCTACACTCCTCCCACTACGAGTCGTAATCGCCTTCGCTGACTGATTCGCTGGATTCGGGAAAGTGTTTCCCGAAAACTGACCCGGTGGGTGCTCCTGTAACTGCTGAGCAATTCCGCCTACTGTCCTCTGAAGGTCGAGGAGGGCGGCCTGCTGATTTTTGAACTGAAGGTCATTATTCTTATTGATTTGCTCCTGATTTTTCATGAATGCATCGCTACGCGTCATCATCTGAGCAAACATCTCCTCTAACCTACTCGTGCTAACCTCAGGGGCTTTCGCACCACCCTGACTCTCCTGAGGCGGTCCCCTATTCGAAAACTGACCACTAGACCCCGACCCACTAAACTGCCCTGAACTAGACTGCGTGTAAATACCGGGCCCTCTACTCTGATACTGACCAGAAAAACCAGGAGGGTTTCCAGACGAACGATACCCACTCGAATTACCACTACCTCGCCAGTTGGAACTAGAATTATTGAACGGATTCGTGGGACCCCTAGGCTGACCAGCTATATACTCTACTTGCTCAAGAGTGAGCGTGGGGCAATCTATGGTGTCGTGACCTCCTCGACAAACTTCACACCTATCGACTTTCTTCTTTATCTCACTCAACTCCTGCCTCATCTCCTGCCTAATCTCCTCTTTCGCTCTCTCGACTGCAGCAGCTACCGATGAATCCAAGCTAACTTGGTTTACCCCTCGACCGGCCGAGGTGGTACGCACAGGAATGGAAGTCCTGCTGGTAGTGCTGTAGTCCATATCGGAGTGGGCAAAACTCTCAAACAAATCGTTGCACTCTGCAACTGTCTTCTTCCCCATAAGCTGACCTCCTGCTGAGGTGTCGAAACGAGCCCTAATCTCTGGAGTAAGTCCATTGTAGAACTTCTCCACTAACGCCCAATCAGATAGACCATGCTGAGAACAACGGGTGATCAGGGTCTGAAAACGCTCCCAAGCCAGATGATACGGCTCATCTGGCTCCATACGAAATGAGTGGATCTGGTCACGAAGGCGAGATGCCTTGGCTGGCGGAAAATATTTGGCTAAGAATGCATCGCGAAGGCCTGCCCAAGTACGGAAAGTGCCAGCAGGCTGGGAATCGAACCAGACGGCTGCGCGTCCAGCAAGTGAGAACGGAAAAACCTGGAGATACCTAGCGTCAAGATTGACACCCTCAATGGAGAAGGTGCTGCAGAGACGAGTGATGCGATTGATATGAGCGGGGGCATCCTCGTCGTCACGACCATGGAACTGGCAGGAATTGGTGATGGCGGTCATAATGTAGGATGGTATCTGCCAAGATCGATCGTTCGGGATCTCAGGAAGGGTGATGGGGGAATTACCACCGGCGAAGCCAGTGGTAGCCTGGTCGTAAACTGTCCTACGGGCCATGTGAGCTACGGGTGGTGGACTAGGTGGGCGGGTGGGTGGTGGGGAATTGTGGGGTGAAGATTTTGGTGTAAGATCGAAAAATGGGGTGGACTGAGAAAATGAAGTAGAGCTAGAAGCACGTACCTCAGACGTAGATGACGAGAAGGAAGACCTGAGTGCAAGCGGCAACGGCGGCGGTCCCTGCGAGCGCGTATGGGGCATCCACTGCAAAAACCGAAAACAAACAAGTAAGAAGACTCTACTAAACGACTCGACTAACTATAAAAAGACACTAAAAATACTTAGACACCTACGACTCAAACAAAGAAACAAAATAGCACGTAATATGTCAAGTAAGTCCAAACAAAGTAATCAGCGCAATCGCCAAGAGTCCCCGGCAACGGCGCCAAAAACTTGATGTGCTAAAAATGGGTCAAATAAAATTAACTAGAATACCCTAATTCTAGACTCTCTAAGCTTTAAATTTATAAAACTAAGACTCGACCTAAACCCTAAACACACAATCGGCAAGTGAACCGATCGAATGTAGTAAAGCTAAAGTAAGTCCGAGTGTCGAACCCACAAGACTCTACTGACTACGCTACGACTCTATCTAGACTCGGACTGACACGACATACTAATTTGTTTATTAATTTGGGGGGGGTTTCTAAAAATCCTAGATAAAATAATAAAATAATACTAGCAAGCAAGACACGAACACAAGCAAAGGGTCTGATCAGTGAGAATGAAGACTACCTAGGCTAGACGCAGGCTAAACTCGGACTGGATTCCTAAATGATAGTGATGTGGTGTGAAACCGGGATCGTGAAATTCTCACTTCTAGGGAGATCTAAGGACCCCTAATCCCTCTCAAGAGCACACTAAGATTCCCTAGAGGTTGTTAAACTACCGGTTTTCTAGATTTCTTGTCCGTCCTCTAGTTTCTTGAAAGTGCTTATGCAAGACGCTCTACTTTGCCGCGCGAACGTCTAAAGCAACTATGGGTTCAATCTTGGCTTGATAGACAATGGGTGGTTAATTCCTTTTAACTACTCCTAGACCTACCAATATCCTCGAGCCTTTCCGCGACGAGTCTAGCAGCACACTTGATTTTAATTAATTACCGAATATTGTTCCTAAGGTTACTAGTGCACTTTTCACCCTAGAGAATTAATGACCTATTATGTGATATAGACACTCACCTAAGCCAAAAACCCTAATTCAACTCTATTCCGTGATAAAGACCGTCACCAAGAATTGAATGGAACAAATAAACGATTAACTAAGAAATCACAAGCATACAAACGCACCAAGACAAACTAACATAGTGTTTACAATGCAAGAAAAATCACAACCACATCAATAATCATATAAAAATCCAATCTTCGTTATGCCATAATCATCGCCTAGGTAGTTTATGAGTTTTAGCCGGAAAACATAATCAGAAACAAAGTCAAAATCAAGGTATCAACTGAATTCATCGTTAACTAAGTCTAAACAAACAAAGAATGCAAGAAATAGGTGTATAAAACCCGAATCTTCACTCCCGAATGCTCACGAATGCTTTCCCGATGATTCCCAGCTTCCGGTATGCCTCCGACACGATCACAGCCTTCAATCAGCAGTCAAAACAGCCCCAAAGTTGCCCTCGTTCGTCAATATTCGGCTGCTGATGCGAACATGTGTTTTTATAACCGAAAACCCTAACTTGCCATGCAATCCTCGCAAGTCTGCCGACAGAACAACTTTAGGCGGCCCGCGTGGAATATTAACTTGATCTTATGCGGGTCGCCTAAGCTAATAACTCCTGAGTTGTTTTACAAGATGCTCGCGGCCCGCCTCACGTTTCTGTTCAAGTTTACGCGGGGCGCGAGAGGGTGTATTTCTTCTGTTCATTCTTTAAGTCAAAGCGGCCCGCCTCAGAATGCATGTTTAGTCAACGCGGGCCGCCTGGAAGCTCCAGAACTGCAAAGACGGGGTATGATAGTTATGCTCTATTTCAGGTCCTTGAAGTTAAACAACTAAGGATCCCTGATCCTTATTTCTCTCTAAGGTTTATCTTATAGTTATCCTGATTATGGTTAGGATCCTAACTTGGATCCTCAGGTATGATCCTTAACTATTTTTATCTTCTTTATTGTTTGTTTGAATAACCCTTATACTTTGACAACTGAACTTATGATCCTTAAAACATATACTACTTTTTGGGATTTTTCAACTATAGGATATTTGATCATGGATCATATCCTAAATGTTTCCAATATGAGTTAATTCAAAGTAACTTATTTAATAAGTGTTTTGGTCAAAAATCACACAAGGATAATGTAACCAAACTTTATGAAAACGGGGTATGATGCTTGGTTAATTATGAAAGTAAAGGATCACTTCTGTGATAAAGATGCAAAGACACGATGATTTATACGAGGAAAAAGCCCTTGATCAATGTATGATCTCCGGCATAAAAAACCTCGGGTGATGGCAACTACCGATCACCAACTTCAATATAATAAAAATGTAGTTACAACTTCGGATAGTAATGAGCTGAGTACAAGGATCACTGAGTGTCTAAGTGTTTGAGAGTTCCTTGAAGTTAAACAACTAAGGATCCCTGATCCTTATTTCTCTCTAAGGTTTATCTTATAGTTATCCTGATTATGGTTAGGATCCTAACTTGGATCCTCAGGTATGATCCTTAACTATTTTTATCTTCTTCATTGTTTGTTTGAATAACCCTTATACTTTGACAACTGAACTTATGATCCTTAAAACATATACTACTTTTTGGGATTTTTCAACTATAGGATATTTGATCATGGATCATATCCTAAATGTTTCCAATATGAGTTAATTCAAAGTAACTTATTTAATAAGTGTTTTGGTCAAAAATCACACAAGGATAATGTAACCAAACTTTATGAAAACGGGGTATGATGCTTGGTTAATTATGAAAGTAAAGGATCACTTCTGTGATAAAGATGCAAAGACACGATGATTTATACGAGGAAAAAGCCCTTGATCAATGTATGATCTCCGGCATAAAAAACCTCGGGTGATGGCAACTACCGATCACCAACTTCAATATAATAAAAATGTAGTTACAACTTCGGATAGTAATGAGCTGAGTACAAGGATCACTGAGTGTCTAAGTGTTTGAGAGTTGTGTCGTATGTCGTGTGTGTTCTTCCGAATGAAGAAGAGTGGTATTTATACATGTGTAGGTGACCTATTTTAGGTAAAATAACTAATTATCAGCTCATTACCCCTTTAGAAATAAAGACAATCTAGCCTAAATTGCTGCCCATGATTCAAGCCATGTTTCCATATCCTGTGCAACGTCCTTCTTCAATTAAGCTCTTGCCATATTTGTGAAGACGCGTCCCTGGATCACGATGTCTAGAGCATATCCTGCTAGATGTTCCTGCAAAACAATATTGTATTAAGCGGAAGTGGCCGTTAGTATGAGGATCACCATAATGTCCCATGATCCTGATTCTGAAGTTCTGCTGAGGATCACTGTCTGCCAATGAAATAAGGATCACTGGTTAGGATCATGTGTAAGGATCACCTACAATTAAATCCAGCCCTAACAATTGCCCCCAAAATATAAGGAGTTAATTGTAAATAGACGAGTTATATTTTGTTTCGATCTTATCTCTAACGGGCGACTCCAAGAAACTAGCCGTTATGTTCGGACTAGCCGTTGTGATCATTACGTCAGAGATGTGACAATCCTGCAGATCATGATTATAAATAGGAGATAGGGTGAGGATCGGTTTGTATTTAAATTCGAGATACTCCCTTTATATTCTTCACCGAAGATCGATCAGGTACTCTCCTCTTCTCTTCTTCCTTCCCTTTGCTCTGTTTTTTGCTTCTATTCTGTTTCCGTCTTGTCATAAACATGTTGCTCCGGAATTCTCCACATAAGGGTTCTAAGAAGGATAGTCCCTTAAAAAGCCAAGGGATTATCAAGGATTCTCCTACGGAGAGATGTTGTTTTACTGATGTTCACATAGACAGAATTCGTCATTGTTTTCCGGCGAATGCGGTTTTCAAGTCCTTTGATCCTACTGTTTTGAGCGATTTTGTCTCGGATGTCTGGGTGGCTTTTCCTGCTACTCCATTCACCATAGGGTATTCATATCCTTTTCCATCCTTCACCCAATCCTTCTTTTCTTTAACCGGCATCTCTTATATCCAAGCTATGCCGATGATCTGGAGGGTTCTGTATACCTTCGAAAGGATCATTGAGCAGAGAGGGATTGATCTGGGGATGACGGAGTTGGCCGAGTTTTACGATCTCACCACCTTTGGTTCTCACCGGTATTTGTTGAAACGGAAAGCTGGGGAGGATCACCCGATCTTCAAAGTTACCAAGAATGATACAAACTGGAAACGTCGGTTTTTCTTTGTTAAGAGGGATTCCATCCCGGATGGGAAGGATCTGCCCAAAGAATGGGCCACTCATGGTAGGATAGAGGATCCTCTAAGGATCATTGTCAGCCTTGTCTCATATGATGAGGATCACTAATATCTCTTTTTATTTCTTGTGCAGCTATATCCATTGCTCATCTGAAATTAAGCCCTGCTGCAAAAGAGAGAGTTCTAGCTTTTAAAAAGCTTAATCCTGAAGTCAGAAGTTTCCAGGTCACCGTCCAAGATTCTCAAGAAGTATCCTCTGCATCTGCCACTATGTCAAGTAAGTATCCTTACAGAAAATAAATTATATGTAGGATTGTTTGATTAATAAAGCAACTTATCTTGTTTTTTGATTGTGTAGGTGCCGGAAAGTCTGCCAGGTCTGTCAAATCAGCTTCTAAATTTGGGTTAAGTGATCTTGCCAATGTTTACGTCTTCAAAGAAGAAGGCTCCTGCTGCCAGTCTTCAGCATCAGCTCCCAAAGCGTCTATCCGGGGCAAGGGGAAGAAGAGGAAGACTACTGAAGATCTACAAGGATTTCCCCTCCTCCGTCAGCAATTCCTTGACTATGTGAATGAGGTAAGGATCACTGCCCCTGTAGGTTATCCGCCTAGCATATCCTGCTTTTCTTGAGGATCATCTGATCCTATGCTTATCTTTTTCTTCTCCTGTTGCAGAAACTTGCCGAGATTGAGACCTATCTTGGCCATGTTGAGGACCAAGAGAGCCAGATTGCTGACCTTCAACAAATGGGCGTGCTTAAGGATCTCAAGATAGGAGATCTTGAGAAGGAACTCCGGGTCATGAAGGCTGAGGCTGCTCAGAGGTTGATTGATATGGATAACGAGAAGCAGGAGATCACCCAAGATGCTAAGGTCTCCGCGGCAATTGCTATGTATAAGATACAACTTCAGATGGCCGAGGAGGCTCAGGATCCTACCTTTGACAAAAGCTCGTGGGATGTTGAAGGTTGGAAGGCAAGGCTGGCAGACCTGGAGGACGAGGATGAGGCTGAGGAGATCCCCATGCTGGAAGGTGGTGATGCTGAGAAGGATCAAGGTGGAGATGCTGGTGGTGATGAAGCAGCGAAGGTGTAGGCTGCATGATTGGGCGATGATGGATATTGTTGACTAGGCCGGAGCCCAATTTTTTAGGATTGGTAGTGGTTTTTTGTGGTTGTTGATGTTTGAAACAATTATGGTCTGTAATCTCTGAACAATAGTTTCTTAGGGTTAAGGATCCTGGATCCTTGGAACAATAGGTAGGATTACAAAAGGTGGAGGGATCCTCTGTTTGGGGGATGAAGCCTTTGTGATCCTGCCGCTTTTATTTCCTGCAAAATGCTAAGACCGCATAGACAATGGACACCCTTTGCCAACCCATGTGGACGGGCCACGTTTTGCTGGTAGAAATGTGGGTTGGCAATTTTGACAACTTTTTGAAAGGGTTAATGATCCTTTTGTTTAATAATATAACTTAACTTTTCTGGCTTATCTTGTGTTGTTATCCTTCAATAATCCTCTTATTTCTCAATTGCTATATTTGTTAAAATAACAAGAGTTGACAAAGTGTTTAATAAACTTAGGATATGATCCTGGATCAAATATCCTCATATTGAAAATTCTCAAAGCGTTTTAGTTCAAGGATCATAGGTTCGGTTGTCAAAGTATAAGGGTTGGTTAGGATAAAGAGTATAATCAAAAATAGTCAAGGATCATACCTGAGGATCCACGTTAGGATCCTATCCTTCAATCAAGACAATCATAGATAAGACTTTGATAGTTAATAAGGATTAAGGACCCTTATATGTTTAGACTTCCAAAACCTGAAAAGTGAGATATAACTTGGGACTAAGCCAATGTAAAGGATAAATTAGTAACTGGGGACATGCCCAAAGTATAACTGAGAATGATCCCAAAGGATCACTGGGGACAAGCCCATAGGATAACTGGGGATGATCCCAGAGGATCACTGGGGACAAGCCCATAGGATAACTGGGGACAAGCCCAAAGGATCGTATGTAAACTGGAGTATGGCCCTTTCTGGCAACTATCCAAACTTAGTGACATGAAAATGTCAAAACCTTAGCTAACGTGAAAACGTTAGAAACCTTAGGAACGGATGTATGGTGCGTCCACCATTATACGTAGGATCCTAAATATAGCCAGTACGATGAGGTTGTCAGCCCCGAAAGTGGGTACTGGTCCCAAAGACGTGAACTATACCAGGATCATCGTGCGCTGCTGGCGGAAACTGGGGATAATCCCAAGGATAACTGGGGTTGTACCCAAGGATCTGTGGTGCTTGTGGAGATCTTTGACGATTTGCTGAAGATACCTGAACTATCATAACTCAAACGGTTTGTGAGTAGAGGATGAAGGATACATGATCCTTATCCTTAGGCAAAAAGTAAGAAAATGCAATAGTTTTAGGATAAGCATATTACCAGAGTAAGGATCACCGGTATCTCCAGGATCCTTCAAGGATACTTCAATGTAAGGATCACATGCAGGAAGGATCATGTTCACATGAAATATTTCTTTAAGTGAACAGCATTCCAGGCTCTTGGTAACAAGTTTCCTTCCATGGTTAGCAACCTGTATGCCCCCTTTCCTGCTTCAGCTTCAATCAAGTAGGGACCTTCCCATTTTGGTGCTAGCTTCCCGTCAGCAGGATTGATAGTATTTTGAAATGCTTTTCTCAACACCATATCTCCGACTTGGAACTTCCTTATCCTGACATTCTTGTTGTAGGCACCAGCCATCCTTTGTTGGTAGCTTGCCATCCTTATCCTAGCTAGATCCCTGTTTTCCTCAGTAGTATCCAAATCCTGAGCTAGGATTGTAGCATTTTCTTCAGGATCACGAGCACTTGTTCTAGCAGTTGGGATCACCATCTCTGTTGGGATCACTGCTTCTGCCCCAAATACTAAAGAGAAGGGTGTTTGACCAGTGGCATTCTTGGGGGTTGTTCTATCAGCCCATAGCACATAAGGTAACTCTTCTGCCCATTTCCCTTTCTTGGATCCTAGCTTCTTCTTCAGATTGTTGATGATGATCTTGTTGGATGATTCTGCTTGACCATTGGCTTGTGGGTGAACTGGTGTTGATGTGATCATCTTGATTCCCCAACTGTCACAAAAGTTAGTGGTTCTGCTTCCAATGAATTGGGAGCCATTATCACATACAATTTCAGAGGGAATGCCAAATCTAGTTATAATGTTTCTTTTAATGAAGGATATGACTTCCTTTTCTCTGACTTGAGCGAAGGCTTCAGCTTCTATCCACTTGGAAAAATAGTCAGTCATGGCAAGCATAAATACTTTTCCACCAGGTGCTTTAGGGAGCTTGCCAACTATATCCATTCCCCATCTCATGAATGGCCAAGAGGATGGTATGGGGTGTAGTAATTCAGCTGGTTGGTGAAGGATATTGCTATGTCTTTGGCAAGGATCACACCTCTTAGCATACTCTATAGCATCCCTTTTCATGGTTGGCCAGTAGTATCCTGTTCTAAGGATCCTTGAGAATAATGCCCTGCCCCCAGTGTGGTTTCCACAATCTCCTTCATGGAAGTCCCTCAACACTTCTTCAATTTCAGGATCCTCAATACATCTTAAATATGGTCCTGCAAGGGATCGTTTATATAGCACATTATTCAAGATTGTGAATTGAGATACCTTGATCCTGAAAGCTCTAGGATTTTCTCCCATTGGAATCTCTCCGTTTTGCAAGTATTTCATTATTGGTGGGATCCATGATCCTGAATAAGGTTGAGCTTCTTCACTAGGGATTACTGCAGTATCCTCTACTATTTCCATGGCCAGCTGATTTTCAATAGCAGGAGCCAGGATATGGATGATAGGGATACTTATATCTTCTGGAATCTTCAAGGATGATCCTAGGTTGGCCAATGCATCAGCCCCTGTGTTCTCCTCCCTTGGTACCTGTGTCAAGCTGAAAGAAACAAAAGAGAGTGCCAATTCTTTGACTATCTCTAAATATTTGGTTAGTTTTTCACCTTTAACAGCATAGGATCCGTTAAAGTGATTAGTGATCAATAATGAATCTACATATACTTTAAGATACTTTACCCCCATATCCTTAGCAATTTGTAAGCCAGCAATTAAGGCTTCATATTCAGCCTCATTGTTAGTTGCTTGGAACTCACAAGCTATGGAGTGGGGTATTATGTCCCCCTGTGGCGATTTTAGTAGGATCCCTAGCCCTGTGCCTTTGATATTTGAGGATCCGTCAGTGTGTAGGATCCAAGGATCCTTGGTCTCATCCAGCTGCTGGACCTCCAATTCTGCTTCCTTTTGTAGATCACTACTGAAATCAGCCACAAAGTCAGCTAGTGCTTGAGATTTAATGGCTGTTCTTGGTTCGTATCTTATATCATGGGCACTAAGCTTCACTGCCCACTTAGCCATTCTCCCTGACATATCCGGTTTCCTGAGGACATTCTTAATTGGAAAATTAGTTTTAACAACAATAGTATGGGTTTCAAAATAATGCCTTAACTTAGTCGATGCCATGATTAATGCAAGGATAAGTTTTTCGAGGTGTGAGTACCTGGATTCGGCATCAAGTAGACTTTTACTTACATAGTAGATAGGATATTGTGTACCTTCGTGATCCTTAACAAGGACAGCACTTACAGCGGTTGAGGATACCGCTAGATATAAGGATAACACATCTCCTTTTTCCGGTTTTGCTAATGCTGGTGCTGAGGACATATACTCTTTTAGGGCTTGTAAAGCATTCTCATGCTTCTCAGTCCATTCGAACTTCTTATTCTTCCTTAGGATATCGTAAAATTCTCTGCATTTTTCTGAGGATTTCGATATGAATCTGTTCAAAGCTGCTATCCTGCCTGTCAGTCTTTGAACATCCTTGGCATTGGCAGGAGATTTGATATTTATTAATGCTTTGATTTGTTCCGGGCTTGCTTCAATGCCCCTCTGGGTTACCATGTACCCTAAGAACTTTCCTGCCTTAACACCAAAATGGCATTTTGAAGGATTAAGTTTCATGTTGTAACTATCAAGGATATCGAATGCTTCTTCCAAGTCCCTTAGGTGATCCTCAGCTTTCTTTGACTTGACCACCATATCATCTATGTACACCTCCATAGTTTTTCCAATTTGATCCTTGAACATCATATTTACCAGCCTTTGATATGTTGCACCTGCATTTCTTAGTCCAAAAGGCATGGCAATATAACAATATAAACCGGTTGGGGTCATAAAGGCTGTATCCTCTTGGTCAGATGGTTCCATCTGGATTTGTTGGAATCCAGATGATGCATCCATAAAGGTTAACAGTTCATGCCCCGCTGTTGCATCCACCATGGAGTCAATGTGGGGTAATGGGAAAGGATCCTTGGGACATGCCTTATTCAAATCAGTGAAATCGACACATACCCTCCACTTTCCGTTTTTCTTTTGGACAACAACCACATTGGCTAACCATTTTGGATACTTTACCTCTCTGATCATACCTGCTCGAAGTAGTCTCTCTACTTCTTCTTGGATAATGGCATTCCTTTCTGGTGCAAACTTCCTCCTTTTTTGATGGATTGGCTTGATAGACCTGTCAATGCCAAGTTTGTGAGTAATAATATCCTTAGATATACCTGTCATATCTTCATGTTTCCAAGCAAAGGTAGATTTTCTTCTTTTGAGGAAGGATATCATGTCTTCTTTCATGTTGCCAAGGATCCCTGATCCGATATAGATTTTTGATTCAGGATCACTAGGATCCAAGAGGATTTCATCTACATCTTGTTCCCTTGCCTCCAAGACATTCCTTGGAGGATACTGTAATTGCTATTGTTCCCTTGGCTTCGAGGTTGGCTTCATAGATGAGGTATAACAATCCTTAGCCTCTTGCTGATCACTGTCGATCTTGATTATCCCCCATGGGCTAGGGAGCTTCACACATTGATGGTAGGTAGATGGAACTGCTTTCATGTCATGTATCCAAGGCCTGCCAAGGATAACGTTGCAACAGGATAAACAGTCAATAACACAAAATTTTTGGTAATTATGTAATCCTTCCACGTAGATTGGGAGTTTGATGTCCCCCAGAGTTTTCTTCGTTTCCCCACTGAATCCAACAAGCACGGAGGATCTTGGTATGATGTCTGATTCTGGGATTCCCATCTTCTTCAAGACATCAAGCTGGATAATGTTCACTGAGCTCCCTCCGTCAATAAGGATCCTGCGGACAAAATGATTAGAGATAAAGAGAGTGATAACTAAGCTATCATGGTGAGGATCCTGAACGTTAATGCGATCATCCTCATCAAATGTTATCATCTTCCCTTCTGAGACACTTGAGGTTCTAATAGGCCTTTCTCCATTACCCATTTTTGATTCTTTTGCATGTCTTTTGGCCGCTGAAAAGGATGTACCACAAATGTCTGATCCTCCGGATATGAAGTTAATCACTTGTGCGTTTGCCGGAGGTGCTGGAGCCTTTTCAGGGATCCTTTCAGGATCCTGGGTCCTTTGCTTTTTTCTCCCCAACAATTCTTTTAGATGCCCCTTGCTTAGCAGGTATCCAATTTCTTTTCTTAAGGCTATGCAATCTTCAGTTAGATGCCCGAAATCCTCATGGTATGCACACCATTTGGACTTATCCTTAGTTCCGGATGGTTTATCATTCTTCCTGGGCCATCTGGCTTTTTCACCTAGGTTCTGCATTGCAAGGATCAGTTCATGATTATCAACGGAAAAACAATATTCTGAGATTGGAGGATATTCTTCATCATCCTCTTCTTGGTCAACAGCATGCACACTCTTGTTCTCGTTTCTATGGTAGGATTTGAACTTGTTGCTTTTGAAGGAGGATCCTTGCTTATCTTGTTTTGAGGATCCTACTTGTCTTTCCTGGATCCTCTTGTCGTCCTCTAGCCGGATAAACCTGAGTGCTCGAGTTCTTACTTCATCTAAATTCCTGCATGGTGTCATAACAAGATCATCATAGAATAATGAATCCTTAAGCAGTCCCATTTTGAAGGCTTCAACAGCCGTAGCCATATCCAAGTTGGGAATGTCCAAGGATTCTTTACTAAATTTAGTTATATAATCCCTTAATGATTCGTTATGATTTTGAGTTATCCTGTACAAATCACTAGTTAATTTTTCAAATTTTCTACTACAAGAGAATTGGTTATTGAATAAATTAACTAAATTGGCAAATGAAGTAATAGAGTAAGGGGGAAGACTTAGCAGCCACTTAAGAGCTGATCCAGTAAGAGTAGATCCAAATCCTTTACATAGGCATGCTTCCTTCAATTTTTCTGGGATAGGATTGATCTCCATTCTCTCCCTGTATTGTGCTATATGCTCCTCCGGATCCGTTGTGCCATCGTACAACTTCATGGTAGGGATATGGAACCTTTTGGGTACCTCTGCGTCACAAATTGGTGGTGCAAAACGAGATACCTTGTGGCTTCCATCTGCAATCTCTGGGATAGGCTTGACTACCCCTGGAACACTTGAGATCATGTCCTTTAGTTTCTGTAATTCCCTGGCCATAGCATGATTGGTACCTGTATCCTGCATGAATCCAAGGTTAGTAGTAGGATAATTATTTAAAGTGTTACCTCCCATTGGGTTCAAGTTAGGGAATCCATATTACTGGGACTCTGGAACAACGGAGGGACCAGTGGAAGCAATGGTCTGCATTGGAATGAAGTCCCCTTGATGGACATCTAGACTTCCTGTTTGCAAACTTTTTAGGGATCCTGGCATCTGTAAGGATCCTGGTATCTGGGATGATCCTGGAACGAAGGAGGATCCTTGAACCTGGGATGATCCTGGAACAAAGGAGGATCCTTGAACCTGGGATGATCCTGGAACAAATGAGGATCCTTGGCCCTGGAATGATCCTGGAATAAAGTAGGATCCTGGAAACTGCTGTGTCTCCGGATAGGCTCCCGAATTCCTGAAGGATCCCATGTACTGAGGATAGGATCCTACGGGCTGAAAATGTGAGCCTGATGTCTGAGTCATTGCTGCCGAGTTGAGATGTGATCCTCTTGACTCCCCTATAATTTGCACGTCCGGGATCCCTGATGGCTGGGAAGTGATCATTGGAGTATCAAAGCTCAAGGATTTGGGCATCAGTGGAGAATGATCCTCTGCCGCTTTCTTTTGTCTTTTGAGATCTCCAATTTCCCTGAGGATCCTTTCGTTAGTTTCATCTTGCCGCTGCATACGATCCTTCATCTGCAAAATTAAAGCAAATACATCACTAGTACTGGGAATAGAAGAATTCATAGCAGAAGAAGATAGAGGTTTAGAGGAAGTGGGAGTTGATCTCTTCTCAGTATTTCTCTGAGATCCTGCCGGTGGAGGAGGCAAGGTGATCTGTGATGAAGTGACCGCAGACATCGCTGTGGGCGTGTTCTTCAATGATGAAGCCATGTAACTCTCTGAAATGATTTCGAACAAAAGATTTTCTTATGAATGAAGCACCAATTGCCCCACGGTGGGCGCCAAACTGTTTTGGTCAAAAATCACACAAGGATAATGTAACCAAACTTTATGAAAACGGGGTATGATGCTTGGTTAATTATGAAAGTAAAGGATCACTTCTGTGATAAAGATGTAAAGACACGATGATTTATACGAGGAAAAAGCCCTTGATCAATGAATGATCTCCGGCATAAAAAACCTCGGGTGATGGCAACTACCGATCACCAACTTCAATATAACAAAAATATGATTACAACTTTGGATGATAATGAGCTGAGTACAAGGATCACTGAGTGTCTAAGTGTTTGAGAGTTGTGTCGTATGTCGTGTGTGTTCTTCCGAATGAAGAAGGGTGGTACTTATATGTGTGTAGGTGACCTATTTTAGGTAAAATGACTAATTATCAGCTCATTACCCCTTTAGAAATAAAGACAATCTAGCCTAAATTGCTGCCCATAAATCAAGCCTAGTTTCCATATCCTGTGCAACGTCTTTCTTCGATTAAGCTCTTGCCATATTTGTGAAGACGCGTTCCTGGATCATGATGTCTAGAGCATATCCTGCTAGATGTTCCTGCAAAACAATATTGTATTGAGTGGAAGTGGCCGTTAGTATGAGGATCACCATAATTCCCCATGATCCTGATCTTGAAGTTCTGCGGAGGATCCCTGTCTGCCAAAGAAACAAGGATCACTGGTTAGGATCATGTGTAAGGATCACCTATAATAAAAATCCAGCCCTAACAGGAAGTTAGCACCAAAATGGGAAGGTCCCTACTTGATTGAAGCTGAAGCAGGAAAGGGGGCATACAGGTTGCTAACCATGGAAGGAAACTTGTTGCCAAGAGCCTGGAATGTTGTTCACTTAAAGAAATATTTCATGTGAACATGATCCTCCATGCACGTGATCCTTACATTGAAGTATCCTTAAAGGATCCCGGTGATATCAGTGATCCTTACTCTGGTAATATGCTTATCCTAGAAACTATTGCATTTTCTTACTTTTTACCTAAGGATAAGGATCATGTATCCTTCATCCTCTACTCACGAAACATTTGAGTTATGATAGCTCAGGTATCTTCAGCATATCGTCAAAGATCTTCAAAAGCACCGCAGATCCTTGGGTCCAACCCCAGTTATCCTTGGGATTATCCCCAGTTTCCGCCAGCAGCGCACGATGATCCTGATATAGTTCACGTCTTTGGGACCAGTACCCACTTCCGGGGCTGACAACCTCATCGTACTAGCTATATTTAGGATCCTACGTATAATGGTAGACGTACCATACATCCGTTCATAAGGTTTCTAACGTTTTCACGTTAGCTAAGGTTTTGACATTTTCATGTCACTAAGTTTGGATAGTCGCCAGTAAGGGCCATACTCCAGTTTACATACGATCCTTTGGGCTTGTCCCCAGTTATCCTTTGGGCTTGTCCCCAGTTATCCTTTGGGCTTGTCCCCAGTTATCCTTTGGGCTTGTCCCCAGTGATCCTCCGGGATCACCCTCAGTTATCCTTTGGGCATGTCCCCAGCTACTAATTTATCTTTCACATTGGCTTAGTCCCAAGATATGTTCCATTTTTCAGGTTCTCGAAGTTAAACAAATAAGGATCCTTAATCCTTATCATCCATTAAAGTTTTACTTGTACTTATCCCGATTAAAGGTTAGGATCCTAACTTGGATCCTCAGGTATGATCCTTAACTATTTTTAATTTCATTATTCATTTGAATAACCTTTAGACCTTGACAACTGAACCTATGATCCTTAAAATAAACTACCTTGAAAATTTTCGATTATAGGATATTTGATCCAGGATCATATCCTATATTTCTTGAACATGGTTTGCTTAACTATTGTTACAAATATATTTCTAAAACAATTGGAAACTAAAAAGATAAATAAAGGATAACAACACAGGATAAGCCAGAAAGATTAAGGTTATATTATTAGCAAAAGGATCTTTAACCCTTGCAAAAAGTTGTCAAAATTGCCAACCCACGTTTCTACCAGCAAAACGTGGCCCGTCCACATGGGTTGGCAAAGGGTGTCCATTGTCTTTGCGGTCTTAGCAGGTACAGGAAAGTAAAAGCGGCAGGATCACAAAGGCTTCATCCCCCAAACAGAGGATCCCTCCACCTTTTGTAATCCTACCTATTGTTCGAAGGATCCAAGATCCTTTACCCTAAAAACTATTGTTCAAAGATTACAGACCAATTGTTCACAAACCATCAACAACCACAAGAAACTATTACCAAACCTAAAAAATTGGGCTCCGGCCTAGTCAAAAATATCCATCATCGCCCAATCATGCAGCCTACACCTTTGCTGCTTCGTCACCACCAGCTTCTCCGCCTTGATCCTTGTCAGCATCACCACCCTCCAGCATTGGGATATCCTCGGCTTCATCCTCGTCCTCCAGTTCCGCCAGCCTTGCCTTCCAGCCTTCAATATCCCATGTGCTCTTATCGAAGGAAGGATCCTGAGCCTCCGTAGCCATCTGCAGTTGTATCTTGTACATAGCTATCGCGGCAGAGACTTTAGCATCCTGAGTGATGTCATGCTTTTCATAATCAAAGTTGATCAATGCTTTGACAGCCTCGTCCTTAACAGCCCGGATGTCCTTCTCAAGATCAGCAATCTTGAGATCCTTCTACACACCCATCTGTTGGAGGTCGGCAATTTGACGATCTTGATCTTCAACCTGGTTAACATAAGTCTCCATTTCGGTGAATTTCTACAAGAAAAACAGGAAAACAACATCAGACATAGGTGATCCCTAAACTTGTCAGGACAATCGACAGGGGCAGTGATCCTAACTTCGTCAAAATAATCAAGGAATTGCTGACGAAGGAGGGGAAATCCTTGGAGATCTTCAGAAGTTTTCCTCTTCTTCCCCTTGCCTCGGATAGGTGCCTTAGGAGCTGAAGCTGAAGGACTAGCAGCAGGAGCCTTCTTCCTCGAAGACTTGACGTTGGCAAGATCACTTATCCCAAATTTGGAGGCAGATTTGACAGACTTGGCAGACTTCCCAGCGCCTACACAATCAAAATCAAGATAAGTTGCCTTATTAATCAAACAATCTTACATATAATTTATTTTCTATAAGGATACTTACTTGACATAGTGGCAGATGCAGAAGATACTTCTTGTGAGTCTTGGACGGTGACTTGGAAACTTCTGACCTCAGGATCAAGCTTTTTAAAAGCTAAGACTCTTTCTCTTGCAGCAGGGGTCAATTTTAGGTGAGCAACGGAAATAGCTGCACAAAAGACAAAAGAAAAGAGACGTTAGTGATCCTCATCACATAAGGCAAGTCTGATAGTGATCCTTCCAGGATCCTCTATCCTACCATGAGTAGCCCATTCCTTGGGCAGATCCTCCCCATCTGGGATGGTATCCCTTCTAACAAAGAAAAAGCGACGCTTCCAGTTTGTATCGTTCTTAGTGACCTTGAAGACAGGGTGATCTTCCCCGGCTTTCCGCTTCAGCAAGTATCGATGAGAACCAAATGTGGTAAGATCATAAAGTACGGCCAACTCTACCATCCCCAAATCAATTCCCTTCTGCTCGATGATCCTCTCGAAGGTATACAAGACCCTCCAGATCATCGGCATAGCTTGGATATAAGATATGCCGGTTAAAGAAAAGAAGGATTGGGTGAAGGCTGGAAAAGGATACGAATACCCTATGGTGAACGGAGTAGCAGGAAAGGCCACCCAAACGTCTGAAACAAAGTCGCTCAAAGCAGTAGATATGAAGGATTTGAAAACAGCATTCGCCGGAAAGCAATGACGAATCCTGTCTACATGGGCATCAGTAAAGCAACACCTCTCTGTAGGAGAATCCTTGATGATCCCCTGGCTTTTTAGGGGACTACCCTTCTTGGAATCCTTGTGTGGAGAATTCCGGAGCAACATGCTTGTGACGGAACAGAAACAGAATAAAAGCAAAAAACAGAGCAAGAGAAGGAAGAAAGGAAAGAGAGAAGAAGAAAGTACCTGGTCAATCTTCGATAGCGATTATAAAGGGAAGATATCTCGAATTTAAATGCAGAGTGATCCTAACCCTATCTCCTATTTATAATCATGATTTGCAGGGATTGTCACATCTGTGACGTAATGATCACAACGGCTAGTCCGCTTATAACGGCTAGTTATCCGAATAGTCCGTTGGAGATAAAGATCCGAGCAAAATATAATTCGTTTATTTACAATAAACTCTTTATATTTTGGGGGCAATTGTTAGGGCTGGATTTTTATCATATGTGATCCTTACACGTGATCCTAACCAGTGATCCTTGTTTCTTTGGCAGACAGTGATCCTCAGCAGGACTTCAGGATCAGGATCATGGACCATTGGAAGGATCCTCATGCTAATAGTTATCTTCGTGTAATACAACATTATTTTGCAGGAACATCTAGCAGGATACGCTCTTAGCATCGTAATCAAGGGACGCGTCTTCACAATTATAGCACGAGCTTAATCAAAGATAGACGTTGCAAAGGATATGGAAACTTAGCTTGATTTAAGGGCGGCAATTTAGGCTAGATTGTCTTTTATTTCTAAAGGGGTAATGAGCTGATTATTAGTCTTTTTTCCTAAAATAGGTCACCTACACACGTATAAATACCACTCTTCCTCATTCGGAAGAATACACACGACATACAACACAACTCTCACACACTTAGACACTCGAAACAATACTGATCCTTGTACTCAGCTCATTATCATCCAAAGTTGTAACCATATTTTTCTTATATTGAAGTTGGTGATCGGTAGTTGCCATCACCCGAGGTTTTTTATGCCGGAGATCATACATTGATCAAGGGCTTTTTCCTCGTATAAATCATTGTGTCTTTGCATCTTTATCACGGAAGTGATCCTTTACTTTCATAATTAACCAAGCATCATACCCCGTTTACATAAAGTTTGGTTACATTATCCTTGTGTGATTTTTGACCAAAACAGTACGCACACAAGGTGTTTGATGAAATGCCTAAATGACAATAATAGGTGAAATTCGTACCATACGCTTGAATGATGTGATGAATATATATGGAATGTTTGATCGTATTAGTTTCAACTTAAGAATGGTTATGGAACGAATGAGAATCCTAGAAAAGAGTAAACTTAATTGATATTGGCGTTAACTATAAAGATGTGTTATGAACGGAATCGTATGTATATGTGTATATGTAATTATTTGATTATGCGGCCAAATATGTCCTACAAAATGAGTATGAAGCGTAGATGGCATAATGACTATATTCCAACAGGTTAATTTGTGAATGAATGTGTGTCCAAGTTGGAAGTTGAAATGCTTGATAGTTGACTTTCTAGAAAGTCAACAATGGTAGGAATGTTGTGAGGTAGATCTCTTATCATAAATGTACGGTTTAGGAAGTCAAAGTGATGCACGAAATATTTATAGCAAGATATGTAATGGCGTGTTTACATTATGCGAGTAGAAAGGATCTCATTGTTAATCTATGCTATGAGTTGCAAGAAATTCATTAATGAAAGTCAATTGTTGAGCATAGATTTATTGTGATTGATGCTTTGTGTGGCCTTGTTTACTAACAAGGGTATCGATGTATGGTCATGTAAGGATAGATAGCATGTCTACGGGCGCAAGCACGGAGGCTAATGGGTCAAAAGAAAGCATGGAACCTATGCTTGAACTTGGACGCTCAAGGTAAGTGACTTCCGACTCACTTCTTAGTATGCATATAGATTTCATGTTCATGAGTATGGGAAATTATGTAAGAATATGAAATAATGAAAGTTTTAAGATATGTATTGATCTAGTTTAGATGAGGGAAGTTATCTAAGTCGAAGGTAATCTGATGGGATTAAACGGGTCAAGATGAGGCAAGGAAGCGGGTATGAACACGAATGCACAAGGTAAGTGATTTCCGTAATCACTTCTTAGATCGTTTAAGTAATATAATGTTTTAATTAATTAAACATGATGTTGAGATCAAATATGTGATGAAGTCCTTCGTCGTAAATGTGGGATCCTAAAGAATATGTAGTAATAGGGTACCTAAATGTGGGATCCTAAAGCATATGTAGTAATAGGGTACCTAAATGTGGGATCCTAAAGAATATGTAGTAATAGGGTACCTAAATGTGGGATCCTAAAGCATATGTAGTAATATGGTACCTAAATGTGGGATCCTAAAGAATATGTAGTAATATGGTACCTAAATGTGGGATCCTAAAGCATATGTAGTAATATGGTACCTAAATGTGGGATCCTAAAGAATATGTAGTAATATGGTACCTAAATGTGGGATCCTAAAGCATATGTAGTAATATGGTACCTAAATGTGGGATTCTAAGTTAAGAATTTCCTTAATCCGGAGGTAGGATTTTAAGTTAATATGATAGAATGTGAATTTACAAGCATGTAGGAAGAACGAGAGGTTAAACGGATAAACGGTTCAAAAGTTATGCGCGTTTTAGCGCGTACGAACGACAAAACATCAGTTTTGCCAGACGCCTTATTTAGCTGTTTACGGGTATTTCTGGCTACGGGTAAAGGCAAGGCCCGTCGCCGACGCCTCTAGGGCCGTCGCCGACGGCCTCCCCAAGTCTCAAAAGCTGAAATCTTGTTATTTAAGTTGATTTATGTATCGTAGGCTTCGGTTTGTTACCCGTGGACTACGGCGTATGTAGATACGCATGAAGTGACGTAGATGTGTTTATATAAGAGTATGAACGTATGTATGTAATTGGTTATGTGTGATACGACAGTAATTCGGGGAGAATTAGGTAAGTGATATGTTCGAGTTAGTATGTATGTATGAATGTATTTATGTAATTATGTAAGTATATGTACGTGTGAGCGAAGGTATGCACGTGTGTAATTATGATTCGTTTTATGAATGCATGTAAGTATGTAATTATGTATGCAAGATCGGTATATATGTAGGTATCGGTATATGTATGAACACAAGTAGCTATGTATGGGCGTAAGCATTATGTATTTAGGTACGAAGGTACATACGCGTATAGGTACGAATGTATATATGTGGATGCAAGTATGTATGTATGTATGTGAGTAGGTGTGTTTGTAAGTAGATATGTATGTAATGATGTACATGAGTATATGTGTGGGTATGTACGTATGTACGTAGATGGTCATGTGTGAACATATAAATATGTATGAAGGTAGGTACGCAAGTATCCAATGAAATTGAGTACTAACGTTAATATTAGCGTGCATGGTGAAGGAAGTGTAACGCAGGAATAACAAAGAAGTCTCACCACGGAATGTATGATCAGATGGAAAGCTGGGATGTAAAGAGTTAATGGATCAATAAGTAAACGAGAATAAATCGTGTATGTTTATAATGCGTACTAACGTTATGAATTTATGTGGTGAGCGCAGGTAACACAAGTAATGAGGATCATCAAGGAATAGAGATCGAGGATCGAGTCACATGAAGGATTGTACGGGGTGTATAAGAATGTAATTTGTTATATATATAAGTTATGTTTTATTCTATAATTGAGTTAGTCTGATGTGTTTAATATAGAGGAGTTATTTTAAAAGTGAACTTTCAAGTAAGACATGAGGTTTATAATGAAAGAAATTTTATGGTACGTATTTTCCGCTGCGTCTTTTAGTTAAAGCGTGTTAGGGCGTTACATTGGCCTTGTTTTATAAATTATAAGGCTAGGTCTTGGTTCACTTTAGATTTTACCAATTAATTATAATGGCAGATCCTTTAAATATTTCATTTATTTTCATAATTTATGCATGCAATAAAATGAAAACTTAATTAAAACATCCCAGAATTATTTTAAATCGGTACAATAATTGCCCAAACGGGACTTCTACTAAAAATAAATGAAAATGCCCACGCAGGGGCGGGAAACAAGAACAAACCCACGCAGGGGTTAACTAACCAAACTTGCTCACGCAGGAGCGGAATACAAACAACAAGCTCACGCAGGAGCTAAACACTGGAATAACAAGTCCACGCAGGGACTGAATGACAACATAAATAAAAATATAACAAGGGTTCTCAATGACCCCTCCTCTTCGACTTCCCCTTAAGCAAGTCTGATAGCCCTTTGAAGAAACCATGCCGCTCTCTGCGGTCTTCACGAACTTCTTGTTCGACTTGGTTCAGCCTTTCAAGGACTTCCTGCTGAATCTGTGGCTGTGGCGGCGGATACACCGGTGGAGGAGGTGGCTGATGCTGGTACCCATAAGTCGGGTAACCAGTAGTCCATGGCCCTCCGTATGGTCCTTCAGGATGAAGGGCATTGTAATCCCGAGCTACTTGATACGGATCTACCTCCGCATAACCGTAGTTGTAGTTGTAGTTGTAGTGGGTGTGCGCCGGCTGCTCGAATGGGTTGTATGCCGCTGACCCAGCATATGCAGGAATCGGGTTATCGAAACCCAAAGGTGGTACCACAGGTACTGAGTTAACATCTGGTATAGGGCTCGTTGGACCACCTGTTTGCGGGTCCTCTTCCTCCTGAAGTGGCGGGTAATAGCTGCCACTCGATGGTTGGGGAGTACTAATCTGAATTCCACCTCGCACGGACATCCGTGCATTTGACCTTCTTCGCCTTGGTGGCTCCGGAGGCGGCTGCTGTTCCACTGGCGGTAGAGGCGGCGTCGTGACTGCCACAAACTGTTGACCCACCGAAGGATCCTTCTGCTGCTCGTGATGCGAGTGTTCAGACGGGGTAAAATACCAATCATACTGGTTGAACTTCTCCATAAAACTGTCTGGTCCGCGATATGGCGATCCATGGAATGATGACCCATCTGATATCTCAATGGGATGGTTCGGTGTTCCCGATGCAGGCTCCACAGGGTCAGTATCCTCATCCATGTCCTTTTCCCCTGAAAAGTGGTCTTCCGGTCCAAGTGGGTTAAAACCCACGGGTTCTAGCAGAAGGTTGGCCGGGTTAAATCGGCTTTGGAAAACGGGTGTTGGGTCGCCAAAAGAATGATGAGAGTTGGATCTCTGTAGAGGTATGAAAGCTGGCTGCTGGTTGTTGGGCTCGTTTTCCGAATGGGGCCCAAATGAGTGTTGGTACGAGGGTGAAGAGCTAAGGGATACAGATCGCCTTCCGGGTTCGATATAGAGCCTCCATGGCTCTTGCGGGCTTGTGCTCATAGTGATAGATGGAGTACGACGATGCGACGGCCCGGCCTCGTGATCATGGCCTGGCATGGGTCCTTTGCCTCTACCTCGAAGGAATCTGGGTGGCATGATGACCTGCATACAATATTTAGATAACAATAATATAACAAAAGACTCAAAATAAAACAAAGCAGAGTTTGTCCTATGTTCAATGTCTAGACTTGGAACTCGAAGAATGTGCAATTTGTGCACTGAGATTAAACACAAAAGGCTAGTGTTTAATTCACTCAGTGTTGGCTCTGATACCAACCTGTCACACCCCTAATTTCCACGTGTCACCGGTGGGCCCGGTGGGGGAGTATCGTGACGTAGTTGATATCATCCTATGTCAAACAACACAAATTATAATGCACAGCGGAAGCAAATGAAAATAGATTTATTTCAACCATTTAAGTGTAATATCAAGTATCACAACTAGTCGAAATAGATCCACAGGCGGATCGGAAATAAAAGAAGGAAATTGTTCAACGGATATGTGCATCCCAAAGCTTGCGAGACTCTATGATGCTAAGGAGAAACCAGCCTATTGCGTATAGCACCTGCACTTAATCTTTTTGGGGAAAATACGTCAGTTTGCACTGGTAAATACAATTTAACTGACTCATTTTGAAAACATTTGAAAAATTGGTTTTAAATGCACAAGGCACAAAACATTTTATAACTTGGGAATAATTAATCAGAGTTAAACTTGTAAAAGATTTACATGTTTGTTAACCGTTCAGTCGCCCGAGTCGTATCGGGTTTAAGGTTAAATGACACACCACTTAGTATAAGTCCGCGGCGGGAAGCCAACGCTTATACCTTAATAATGGACATAATACCGGGTGTACGCCTACACCCGGGTGTCAAGGTCGTGGCCAAAAATGATGCCAAGGATATCCGGGACATGGTCATTAAGCTCCCAAAGGCGTAAAAACAAATAAAACCAAGTTTTCAAACGGGTCACATTGATAATACCCAACTACTAATGGGTTGGGGTCAATTGCCCGACCAAGCGGTATTTTATATACCGTACCCCCAAGCCCGTATAAGGGAAAATAAGTGAAAAGTATTTACCTGAGCAAGTATAATCACAAATTCAAAAATGCACGTGTCTTTTACTAGGCTCCTATTCTGGAACGAAGGTTATAATAACCTTTTAGAATCCTAACGGGTCTTTAATATAGCCTAGGCCTAGACCGGTTAGTTTCAAAGAGTAAATATGGTTTAATCGCGAGGAATGCGAAAACCGGGGAGGAATGTGATTTAGACCCTACAAGCTTGGATACTTGTATAATATGGGTAAACTAAACACATTCTGAATTTAGAGACTAAGATGATATGGTTTGACCCGTTTCGGCTAATATGCGCGAACTAGTCACATAAGCCGATCCGAACGCGAAAGTGCGTAACGAGTAACCATATAAGTCATATGCAAGTTTCCTGAGATTATATGCACCAAATATATCGTAATATCAGTAAGGTATGTCCAAATATGCCCCAAATGTTTTTAAACGCCAACTACGCCTCATAAGGGCATTTTGGTAATTTTACATAAGCTAAAAGGGTAAAAACGGAAAATCTGAGTTTCTAACTTTAGTCTACTGTTATAATATAAATTTTTTTATTAAATATATCAGTAGGTATTAGACCTTATATATAAAACTAGTTTCGACATATATTATGTCGTAAAAATGCCTAAAAATGCGATTTGGAGCCATTTCTGGGTTTTAAAAGAAAAGCTGATATTTTTTATATTTCCAGAAGGCTCAAAATACTATATTTAACATAACAAATCAGTAGAAAAAGGTTTGGGGTCAAAAGGTTATGTAAAACTCATTTTATGACCAAAAAGGGTAATACCGGCATAAGCCGAATAAGCTAAGAACCTCTAGTTATGCTCAGCCTAAAAATAAATAAAAATCTTTAAAATTCCCAAAATATTATTATATAACAGTGGGTATAAAGTTTTGGTATAAAATTCGGGTTTAGATAGGTTATGCGTTAAATACGCTAATTATTTACTAAGAAGGCTTCTAGTTACGCTAATGAGCATAACTCTTAATCTAGACCTCAAACTGATGTCAAATTTTGGGGACAACTTTATATTTCAGTAACTAAGGTGTCTACCCTTTTATATTTTCAAAAATCATGATTTTTGGACATTTGGGCATAATGGTCAACATATGGGCATTTAACGGAAACATGCATACGAACTAGATATCTAATGAACCACATTGTATAATCACAGGAGGATATACTGTCATGTTAATAGGTCCAAAAGAAGCTCTAAGGCAGTTTTAGTCTTGACTAAAACGGGCCAGAACTGAAAGTCAAAGCGAAATTCAAACTATGCGACTTTCGGTTCCGAACCGGGCCTAAACAGAAAATTGTCGAGTTGAACATGTTGGAACATGTTCTTATGCTTATTACCAAGTTATATTAATGTTCAAACAGGTTACATGCAACCTACATTGCTAATTATACGTTAATTTGAAATTAAGCATTCTGTTGACTTTTTACGATTAGCTTTGACTCGACAATTGACTTGCTTAGAGTGGGAATCTGGAAACACCCTTTTAAGGGTTTGTTACCCACTTAATTACCTTCCTAAAGGTATCTTTAATTCATGATTTGACAAAGCACATTATGCTTAATCACGAAGTCAAACCTTAATTACGACGGTTTGACTTTTACTTAATTAGCTAAGCTAGAAAGGATTAAAGAAGGTTAAGGACACTTACAAGAGTCCTAAGATGAATTAGAGAGCCTAAGAAAATGAGTTAGTGACCAGAGAAGTTCCAGAGAGCCTTGAGCCACGTGTTCCAAATGAGCAAGAACAAATGAACACACTTGAACTCTTTATATAGTGAACTAGGAGCTCCAAGATCTTGACAAGCAAGTCTAGGATAGTTACAAGATCATCCCAGATGTCCCTAAGGGTCTATATACTGCCTTGGAAGCCCATAGATTCACCATTTTACGTTTTAAGTCGGTTTAACTTGTTGGACAGGCAGCTGTCCAAAACCTGCTGCCAGCGACGTCCTTACGGACCGTAAGCATATGGCCTTGCGGTCCGTATGCCTTCCTTACAGACCGTAAGCTTAAAGCTTTGCGGTCCGTAACCGACCTTGCTGAAACATGGTTCAGGTGTCATCCTTACGGACCGTAAGCCTAAGGCTTTGCGGTCCGTAACCGATCCTTGCGGGACATTCTCATGCACCCTGCTTACGGACCGTAAGCCAAGGGCCTTGCGGTCCGTAAGCGATGGCCATAAGACAAAAGTTTGCAAACTTTTAAGTCTTGACCATGCAATCCACAATACCCGAAACATGCCTTCACTTTTCAGATTGTGGGACCATCTTGACCAGCCATTGCATGGCTCATTTGCCCTTACATGTCCCCCATTTAATCTCTACTCAAAAAGGACTTGTAATTGACGGAGATTTCAAAAATTGAGTCTTGGATTCTCAATACTTGGCCAAGCTTATATCAATTCTTATTCATAAGAATTTTATTTAGATTAGGAGTAGTAACAACTTATAAGTCCATAGCCCTTAATAAAGATGAAACTTTATTTATTCGAGAACAACCGGTTATCGTATGAGATGATCATCAATTGATTTAAGGATCTTGGGATTTATAAAATTTGGGTCGCTCGGAGGTGATTTAATAACGTGTCGCCCTTGGGTCGTTCAGAGGTATTCTAAATAACATGACGCCCCTTTTTATCAGAAATCCTACCACATATCTCTTTATTAAATCCGGTTTCTCTGACACGCCTGTCACACATGACACGTGTCTTTATTCTAATGGACAGGAATTTTCGAGGTGTTACAACTTAGAGGGTTCAAAACCTTATAACAAAGGGTTCAAAACCATATAACAGAGGGTTCAAAACCTAGTAATCAATCATCCAAGGATAGATGATTAATTTTCGAAGCGGATTCGTTATTGTGTTCTCGTTGTGGTTATCACCTAAGGATAGGTGACGGTATTGTTTTAAAATTCGAAACACAAGTAAACTTGTGTTAGGGTCCTAAAGTTATAGTCTAGGTCAAAGCATTGCTAATAACCAAATTCCCTAAAACAATTGGCTCTGATACCAACTCTTCTGTCACACCCGACCACGTTAAAACAACAAACCGTGGCGGAAACGTCGGGGAGTGTTGCAACAGAATTATTGTTCCACAACCATGGTAATCAAATGTTTCGTTTTATTGAATTATTAAGTAATGTACATTTTCTTTAAATCAAAACAAACAAACTACATATTTTTTATAACTATTTTTAAGTCACTAAGGCCTTGACCAGGTCCTATGTGACACGAGCTTCCTAGCATGCAACATCAAGCAACACCACCTGAAACATATGTAAAAATAAAGTCAGCAAAGAAATGCTGGCGAGTACATAGGTTTTATGAGAGTATTGGATTCATGGCTTGTTTATATGTTGCAGTACCTTGTTAGACTACAAGAGTCAAAATACAAACCTCGTTTTGAGAAGTGTATTGCAACATAGTTAACCAACTCAAATCAAGATGCTTATCGTTTATAAAAATATCGTAGCCATGATTCTTAACTCAAAACATTTGTTTTAATAAACCAAATTGTATAACATCTCGTAAAAACTCGTTATTAAAACTCGTATGGTTTATATCATTTCCAAAACCTCGTTATGTGACATCGTTTCCAAAGTGAACTAAATAATGACACGCAATGTAATATGATAGAAGCACTTATATATAAGATGTACCAGCGGCATATCTACCATGCTTTTATCATGCTACACGCGTCCCATTATCTAATAACTACCCAAAACCAATCGTCTAATTCGTTTAACTCGTCTCAAATTGTGTATCTCGTTTCAAATCGTTTAACTCGTCCCAAAATTGTATTCTTTTTAATAGTGAAACTACTTTTGGTCATCTCGTTAACAACATTCAAACCTTCGTGACTCGACTACCTCGCTTCTCGTATTAACAAACCACCAAAGGGTAAGTTAATAATCACAGATTCGGTCATTACCTACATAACCCCCACACATAACCATGGGTGTAGTCTGATCGGGATTTGTCAGATCCTATGGTAGCATAACCTAATACTGGTCGGCTTGATTAGAGCTAATGAATGTCATTCGTTATGTAACTACAACCAACAAGTTTCGTTCACTTTATTCAAATCGTTGTTAGTTTGGTATAAACCATCCTAATCGTTTTTGAAATCATCGTTTAAACCTTGAAATTCGTCTTGTACATATGAATCACCCCAAAACAATTAAAAACAGTAAAATAGGGGAACTATGTACTCACATTGAAGTGCAAAGTATCCTCAATCTAGAGAACTTGATAAGCTCAATCAAACCAATGAAACTTAAGCAGCACCTAGTAATCGAATCGCTAGTCAAACAATAGACGCCTAAATCGGAAGGTCGGGTGTAGGAACTCGTGTGATATGGTTTAACAAAGCCTACATTCTAAATCGGAACCTAACCTTAGTGCTTTCGACCCATCGCGACCCATTAAGGTAGCTTACGCTACTTTAACGCGTCGTGCGCGTAAACACGCGTTCGAGACGTCTAACTAGTCCTATGACAAGTATTATATGCCTAAACATGTTTAAATAGGTTGCATAATCAGTTATGTGACAAAAGTTTTGGTTACATAGGCTTAAAATCCAATTATGCATGAAAAGGGCATTTTGGTAATTTACCTAAGGCATATAAACCACCAATCATACAACTACTTAAACTCGGTGACCATAAGGTATAACCTTGGAAGGTTATTCCCTATTCAACTATGGTCACTAAACATGCTTAGTCAGATCCTAAAAATCGACCAAACGGGTCGAGTTCGGAAGTCTTAGCGGTGGTTTAGACCGCTCGACTCACGACTCTAAACAAGCACTAACTATTAGTGACTAGTTAAACATGTCAAAACATGTTTAACCTACTGATTTGGTATCAAGACAAAGCGTTTTGATACCTAATAGTAGTTCCGTTGCAAAATGCGTGCTAAAACGCATTTTGACCGAAACTTCGACTCGTCACTACACCTAGATAACGTGGTAATCAGTGGGTATGGTCACTAAGGACTATAACCAACGTGATTAGGCTCACGTTGTGAAGTTCAAACAAACTTCTCGTTGACCAACTCGTGGTCAAAGCTGAAAGTCAAACTATATTTGACTTTCAAACTAGGAAAACAATAAAAAGAATGAAAGAATGCTCACAATGGGTCCTTGCTATCTTTTCTACAAGAAAACCAAGTTCCCAATCAGATTAGAGAGCTCCTAACACTTGAGGGAGCCTTCCAAATCAGATGGTAGAGAAGAGAAGAATGAATGAGCAAAGAACAAGTGAAATGGATGGCCTATATATAGTTTTTCGCAAACCGTTAGGATCATTCCTTGGAGAGGAGGGCATGATCCAAGCCATAGAAGTGTCAAGGAAGGATTGGGGGACTTGGAGAACACACAAACCAGCCCCTAGCATTGAAAACTAGAGATCAAAACCAGCAAAAACGAGCTAAATGACCAGATTCAATGCTTCTGCCTGACAGGCTGCCCCGCGTAAGATCTTACTTAGTCTTACGCACCCCGCCTGACCATCTTTCGCAGAGTGTCAGTTTTAGTCCCTGCAGCTTAGAAACTTGCATTTCGGCCTATTTTTGACATGTTTAAGCCCTGTTAACCTCATTTCAAGGCTCTAAAATGAAGTTAAAGTATTGGGAACTCAAAACATGCTCAAAAATATCTCGGATGTCAGTTCGTTTGGTCGTACGATCGCGTTGTTCGGTTAATTACGACGGAAGTCGTAACGAACGTGAAAACGATCCAAATTAAGCGACGAATGGAATTTTATCAAGCCAATCACTAAAATAAAATATTTTAATGATTACATAAATTTTTGGATGTCCGGATATATTCAGAACGTATGATATGCGCGAAAATGCAAACTTGTGCACTTTTTGACGCTTTTAGTCCCTGAATGACCAATAAGTTAATTTTAGCATACTGAACCCCTCAAAGCCTATTTCTAAGGTATGTAAAGGATATTTAGGGTATGTTTAACTTATGATCAAGTTCCGGAATGTTCGTTTCTATACAAATCGGTATATTTTCGCAGTTTGATACAAATAGTCCCTTCGATCGAACAACCTTGTTTTCGACACACCAAACCATCCAAAACTTATTTATAAGTTATGTGAAGGTTATTTAAGGAATGTTAAGCCTATTTCACTATCCTGGAGTGTTTGTCGCGTTTAACTGATTGCGTTTGCGCACCAGTTTGCGTATAACCTTCCAGAAAGCGATTTAAAGCTTGAAATCGAATCAGATCGAATTGTAAAACCACCAAACACATAAAACACATATAATAACACCAAAACACACTGTAGTATTGATAATTAACATTGCTTTACATTGTTCATCGATTAAAGAGCACAGTTGTCACAAGATTTTGACTCGTACTTGGAATATCACCTTTCAGTTCAACTCTTTGTAGACCCCTACCCGCAAAATTCTTTATTCCAATCATGTTAGCTTGTGTATCGAAACTTGCTATCTTAAGTTTGATCTTGTACAAATGGTTCTTGGTCCTTGTCACCTTCATCATAAGCTTACATGTATCATCATGAATGGTTAGCAAATCACGTTTCATGTGAATATCACATCCACCTTCCGTTGCTTTAACAAGACTTATGATATTGCTTTGCATACTCAGTATGTAGTAAACATCGGTTAACAAGCGCTTCTCCCCTGTTTTCCCTTCAAGTAATACCGATCCTTTTCCCCGTATATCAATACACGATCCATCTCCAAACTTCACCTTTCCCGTGACATGCTCATTAAGTTCAAAGAAATAAGCTCGATTACCCGTCATGTGATTCGATGCTCCGTTGTCGAGATACCAAGTGTCTTTCTCCATTGGCTCAGTCTCGAAACGCTTTGGATTCACCCATTCTTCATTTAGAAAAATCGTCTCTTGATCACATCTCATCATGAATAATGATGGATCAAAATCATCGGATTTAGCTCAGTTAGCTTCATCTTGTTTCTTCATACGATTCGGACACCCTGACGCGAAGTGACCAAATTTATCACAACGATAACACTGAACCTGTGATCTATCTTTCCTTCCTTTTTGGCGATCATTGGTTCTTTTTTGACCCATCTGTTTTGACCCATGACCTTGACCATCTCGGCTTTGACTTCCATCTTGGTCCTCATCATCCCGGTCTTGACGTCTGCCTCGGTAACTTGAACTGTCTCGCCCACGCCCCCATGTATTTTCATAGGATTTGGATTTTGAGGACGACTCACCATTGGCAAACATTAGATTACCTTCATTTTCTGCTAAAGACTCGATACCTTTAATCCCGTCTTCAAACGTCTTCAGTCTAACGATTGCTTCCTGAAACGTCATGGCCTTCAAATATGCTAATTGTTCAATTGAAGCTACAATTGGAACATACTTTGCTGGAACAGAGTATAATAACTTTCTGGTTAGCTTTTTTTTAGTAGGTGGTTCCCAAACTGGCTGCTTTCGTCACCAACTAACTTATTCTGCCCGCGAAAGAATCAATCATCACTGTTTCTTTTATCTTCAAGGATTCGAACTCATTTTCCAATTGCTCAATCTTTGCCTCTCGAACCCGTTCAACCCCAATATACCGTGTCTTCAACGCTTCCCAGATTTCCTTTACAGTCTGAAACTGAGCTACTTGAAACACGAGCTCTTCGGGTATTGCCTGAAGTAGAAGTGCAATTGCCATGTCATCCTTTTTGGCTTCTACCTCATCTTCACCTAGTTCTAAAGCTTTCTGTATTCCATAAACCTTGAATATCGCTTTGCCCCCAGATGTTGTAATTAGTTTCTGTTAATATTGGACATTGTAAAGGTATGGTACTTTGATCCTTAACCACAGCTGGTGGTGGTCTGTTCTCGTCTGTCATTGATTTCTGAACAACTTTTCAGAACCGAATGTGTTTGCTCGCATAAACCCGGAATAAAGGACAAATCTTGTGTTGAACTCGCTTGTTCAACCCAAATAATAATGAACGTTTAATGATTAAAACCCAAACTTAGTTTAAACCAAAAAATAATTATGATAACCCAACTTGTTATAATATTATTATTTTTGTTTCAGACGTTGTTCAAAAAAAAAAAAAAAAACAATAACACGTTTTGACTTTTGGTTTCTTTCTATCCCCAGTTGAATTTTAGCTCCAACTTAATTAATTACTTTCACGAATCATCCATCACAAAAGACGATCAAAATTTATCAACTTCTCAAAATCGATTTAGCAATGCCTTGTGTCACCACCGGTGTTCCTTTGTCAGTCTCTTTGACGCCGGGAAAAACCCCGATGAATTGTGATTCCAGTTACTTCCCTTTAATCGTCGGTTACATGAACTCCTTCCGGAACAACCTCGCTTGTAGGTATAACTCATCTATTGTCACACCCCGATATTTCCACATATTACCGGTGGGCCCGGTGGGGAGTATCGTGACGTAGTTGATATCATCATGGTCAAACATACATAGAATAGCACAGCGGAAGTCTTGGAATATAAAATATTATTACAAACCCGATTTTCTGAAATATCAAAGTATATATTATAGACGAGCCTGTAATTTCAAATCCACAGGTGGATCTTTATAGAATTGTATAAGATGAAGTTTAGCAGACTTTAAGGCATCTTTAAGGATTTTCAAGATCCTCTATTCGACGCCAAGCAGCTACCAGCCTATTACGAGTAGTACCTGTCACTTAGTCTTTGGAAAATACGTCAGTTTTCACTGGTAAATACAATTAACTGACTCTTTTGAAAAGAGTTTGTGAAAATTGATTTAGGCGCACAGGGCACGAAACCATTTATAACTTAGAACAATTATTTAAGATAATCTTGTATATAGTTTTATATGTTTGTCATACATATGGGGCCAGTTTGGAAGCTGGTCATGATTAACCGACTCACCACTAGAAAACCCACAAAGGAATTATCCCCAACATGTGGGTTATTTAGCATTTTGTATCTGTCAGGTGTATGCCTACACCCCGTGCATAGGTTGTGGTCATTTACAAATGAAATGAGCCAAGGATATACAGGATACGGTCGTATTAACCCCCAATGTTTATGTTATCAAACAAAACAGATTAAAACAGGTTATGTAAATTTATTAACCACAATCCGATTAAATGATTTCATACCCGACCAAGCGGTATTATTATAATACCGTATCCCAAGCCCGTATAACGGAAAATAAGTTAAAAGTATTTACCTGAGCTAATACTTGATTCACAGCAAAATAACTCAGTCACATCCAATCTATCTAAATGCAAGTAGCTTTTACTGGGTGGCTCTAGTCTGGAGTGATGGTAATATATAACCAATTCAGAATGCTAACGGTCTTATTTAAGGCGTAGACTTAGACCGGCTAGCTTAAAGTATCTAAGGCAATACGATACGCTAGATTAAGCGATGACCGAAATAGAATGTTATTTAGACCCAACAAGTACGAAGACTTGTATAATATGGGTAAACTAAGTACATTTTGGATTTTGAAGTATAAACGATAAGGTTAAACCCGTTTTGGCAAACTTACGTAAACTAGTTACGTAAACCGATCCGAACGCGTAAATGCATAACGGGTAACCAAATGAACCATATACAAGTCCCATATGTTATTATGCTTAAAATGTGTTAATACATCAGTAGGATGGTAACATATATGCGCAAAAAGTATTTAAAACCAAACTAAGTCCCATAGGGGCATTTTGATCATTTTAATATTTATAAAAGAGATTTTAAAGCAAACTGAGGTTCTGGTCTAAAATGCTCAGTAAAAATAATTATTTTATCATGTTACATCAGTAAGATATAATACATGTGTGACGTTCACTATTTACGGCCAAACTATGCACCGTAGGGGCATTTTGGTCATTTCACATATGCTTTTAGGGACAAAATTGGAAGTCTGAGTTCAAAACTTATACTTACTGTTAAAGTATTAAAATTTATTTATAAAATAAGTAGGTAACAAGTCTTAGGTGCTAAATGTCACACCCCGATTTTCACGTGTCTCACCGGTGGGCCCGGTGGGGGATTACCGTGACGTAGTTGGCAACAATATAGTCAAACCACACAATATATGAATGCACAGCGGAAGCATAAAGATAATTATATTTCAACCATTGTTTGTAATATCAAATGTATTACGAATAGCCGAAAAGTATCCACAGGGGATCAAATAAAAATAGAGGTATTGTTCAACAGACGAAGGCATCTTAAGCTTGCGAGACTCTTTAAGATGCTAAGGAGATGTAGCCAGCCAATTACGTTTAGTACCTACATTTAATCTTTTTGGGAAAATACGTCAGTTAAACTGGTAAATACATTCAACCGAAACTTTTGAAAAATGTTTACTAAGATTGATTTGAATGCACAAGGCACAAACTCTTTTATAACTTGGGAGAATTATTTAATTATATAATCTTGTGAACAAATTACATGTTCCTTATGCGTTCAGTAGCCCGGATCAAGTCCTGGTTAAAGATCAATAGACACACCACATAGCATAAACCGTGGTCGGTAACCAACGACTATACCTTTATAATTATAGACATAATGCCGGGTGTATGCCTACACCCGAATGTCAAGGTCGTGGCCATCGTAAAATGCTGCCAAGGATATCCGGGACATGGTCATTAACCCCCCAAAGGCGTTTAAGTAAACAAGACTGTTTAAACGAGCCGATCAAATTATTCAATTAACCACCAAACGATGGAAGATTTGATGCTCGATCAAGCGGTATTTTATATACCGTAACCCAAGCCCGTATAACGGAAAATAGGTCAAAAGTATTTACCTTTGCAAGTATAATTCCTTAGTCGAATAAATTGCAGATAGCTTTTAATGGTCTCCTATTCTGGAACGAAGGTTTTAAAATAACCTATTAGAATTCTAACGGGTCTTTAATTTAGCCGTAGCTTAGACCGGTCAGTTTCAAAGGATAGTTACGGTTTAAATCGCGTGAAAGGCGAAAACCGGGAATGGAATGTGATTTTGACCCAACAAGTTTGAAGACTTGTTTTATTTGGGTATAATAATCACACTCTGGATTTTGGGGTCAAAACAATATGGTTTGACCCGCTTCGGCTAGTTTATGTAAACTAGTCACATAAGACGAACCGTGCGCGCAAAAGGTGTAACGGGTAACCGTAAGAGTCCTACAGAGGTTTCCTAAGTCAATATGCTTTAAAGAGGTTGTGGTATCAGTAGGATACCTTCCATAATGCCCGTAACGAGTTTAAAGCCAATAAATGCCCCGTAGGGGTATTTCGGTTATTTTTAAAGATTATAAAAGAGGTTTCTGAGTTCTACAGGAAATCTGGGTTTCCCGAACAGTTTATAAAGTCCAAAATACTTTATTTATTATTTAAAATCAGTAGCAACTGGAATCGGGTCAAAAGACCTTGTAGAACTCAAGTTATGGCCGAAAAGGGTATGTTCGGTATTTACCGAACCGATGCCATAACCGTAGGTTATGAGCATGTTAAAAATAATCAAAAATCATTAAAAATCCCAAAATATTATTTTACATCAGTGGGTAAAAGGTTTGGTGCCGAAATTTGAGTTTAAATAGGCGTTATGCTAATTGCGCCATTTAATTACTAAAGTTTTCATAATTGCGTTATTTAGCATAACTCTTATTCTAGACCTCGGATTGACGTGAAATTTTAGGGACATGCTTAGAATTCAGTAACCAAGGGTATGGTCCTTTCACATGTCCGAAATTCTCGTTTTAATTTAAAAAGGGCGTTACGGTCAACTTTTAAGCGTTTAACGGAAAGGTGTAAAAGACTCGGAGAAACAACGAACCGGTCACAGAGGGTTATACCATCATGTAACCTGGTCCTAAGAGAGTCCTAAGGCATATCTAAATCATACTTTAACGGGTCAGAACTGAAGTCAAAGCAAAAGTCAAAGTTTTGCTACTTTCGGCTCCGAACCGGGTCAAAACAGTAAATGGTCGGATCAAACAAGCTTAGACTAGTTAATATACTTAAAATCATGTTTTATGAGTGTTTAAACAGGTTACACATCATCTACATTAGAGATTATGCGTAAAATCGCAAAATAACATTTTGTTGACTTTTTCTAAGCAAGTTTGACTCGTCATTTGAACTAGTTAAAGTGGGAATCAGAGAGTGCCCTTTTAAGGGTTTAATGCCCACATGATTACCAACATAAAACTACCTTTGATTTGGTTAATCACTAGACTATTGGTGATGAACCGTTAAGTCAACCGTTAGTTACGACGGATTGACTTCTAAGCTAAAACTAAGCAAAACTAAACCACAAAGGGTTGAACAAACTTAATGAAGTCCTATGCAAGATTAGGAAGGCTTAGGAATGGCACTTGTGCTCCAGAAAAGCTCCAAGAATGCAGAAGTGATGAGTGAATCACATTGTGCATTTCATTGGCCTTTTATAGCCAATTTAATCCATTGAGATCATGACAACAAGGCCTAATATTGTGTATTGATCACTTACAAGTGTCTCCTACTGTTTAGGATGGGTTAGGAGTCGTCCATGTCTCCAAAAATATCTTACCATTTATGATTTACCGTTTACAACAGCCAACAGCCAACTTTCTGTCGCTGAGCGTCCCTTACGGACCGTAAGGCAGGGCCCTTGCGGTCCGTAAGCCTTTGGCGGAAACATGTTTTACCCCTTCACCCCCTTACGGTCCGTAAGGCATGGTCCTTACGGTCCGTAAGCGCTTAACAGAGGCAAAAAAAATTAACCTTTCTAGGTTTGAATGGTCAATTGCAATACATGATTTGAGTCTGGGAAAAGTCAGTATGAGGCCCTTTTTAACCCATGCTTGGTCAGTTATCACAATGTATCATGGGCTTGCACAAGGATGGGGTTTATGAACAATTATTTGCATTGCATTATTTTCTTAGGATCTGAATTAGCAAATTTGGACATCCTTGGTTAATGGTAATTACCGGATTAAGACATATTAGATGCTTATTAATTATGCTTAGGGTCTTGGGATTTATAACGAAGAAGTCGCTCAGGGGTAAAATTAACATGTCGACATGTTCAAAAATCCTACCGTACATTTTAATTAAATATGGGTTTACAATACCTTTGTCGTATGCGACACGTGTCATTTATTTATTGGACACAAAATTTCGAGGTGTTACATCCTCACCCCCTTAAAATAAATCTCGACCCAAGATTTACTGAAACAAATAAGGGTATTTTTCTTTCATTGTGGATTCAACCTCCCACGTGAATTCGGGACCTCTAAAGGCATCCCACTTGACTTTTACTATAGGTACATGCTTCCTTCGAAGCTTCTTTACCTGTCGATCTTCAATCGACAAAGGTTTTTCCACAAATTTTAAGCTCTCATCAATGTGCACATCTGTATGTGGTATTACCAGTGATTCATCAGCGAAGCACTTCTTTAGATTGCAGATGTGGAACACATTGTGAATTCCATTTAGCTCCTCCGGTAAGTTTAACTTATAGGCAACTGACCCGACACATTCGATAACCTCGAAAGGTCCTATGTATCTCGGGCTTAGCTTGCCTTTCTTACCGAAACGCATCACCCCTTTCCAGGGTGATACTTTGAGTAACACTTTATCACCTACTTCGAACTGAAAATCTTTACGCTTTGGATCTGCGTAACTTTTCTGCCTATCTCGGGCAGCCTTGAGACGGTCTCGAATCTGGACAATCTTGTCCGTTGTTTCGAAGACTATCTCTGGTCCTGATAATTGGACATCTCCAACTTCCGCCCAACAAACAGGCGATCTACACTTTCTACCGTATAATGCCTCGAAGGGCGCAACCTTAATGTTGTTACGGTAGCTATTGTTGTAGGAGAATTCGATTAATGTTAGGTTCTTATCCCAACTACCACCCAATCAATAGCACATGCACGTAGCATGTCCTCCAACGTCTGAATTGTACGCTCACTCTAACCGTCTGTCTGAGGATGGTAAGCCGTACTGAAATTCAAACGTGTGCCCAAAGATTGCTGGAAGCTTTTCCAAAAATGATACGTGTATCTAGTATCTCGGTCAGAGATAATAGACACAGGTATGCCATGTAAGGCTACAATCTTATCAACGTATAGCTAGGCTAACATGTCGGAGCTATAAGTCTCCTTGATGGGTAGGAAATGTGCTGACTTAGTCAGTCTATCAACTATAACCCATATTGTATCATTTCCTTTCCTCGTCTTGGGTAACTTGGTAATAAAATCCATAGTTACACATTCCCACTTCCATTCGGGAAATTCAGGCTGTTGTAGCAAGCCTGATGGCTTTTGATGCTCAACTTTGAGTTGCGCACAAGTCAAGCATTTGGCTACATAAGCGGCTACAGACTTTTTCAAGCCTATCCACCAATAATCTGCCTTTAGATTCTGGTACATTTTATCAGCTCCAGGATGAACGGAATATTTGGAACTATGGGCTACCTGGAGGATAACATCTCATAGTCCTCCGTAAATTGGAACCCATATTCGACCATTCAATCTTAGAATTCCATCCTTGCCAAGAGATAACTGTTCCTCAGTTATTCCTAGCTTTTCTTTAGGATAGTTAGCTTCCAACACAGCTTCTCTCTGTGCAGCTAACAACCTTTCAATCAAATTATTTCTCACTTCAATGCTTTTGGCATTGACTCGGATGGGTTTCACCTTTCCTTTTCGACTCAAGGCATCAGCGACTACATTCGCCTTGCCGGGATGATATCTGATTTCACAATCATAATCATTCAAAGTCTCCATCCAAGGGCGCTGCCTCATGTTTAATTCCTTCTGATTAAACAGATGTTGAAGGCTCTTATGATCAGAATAGATCACAAACTTGATACCATACAGATAATGCCTCCACAGTTTTAGTGCGAACACAACGGCACCCAACTCCAAGTCATGGGTGGTGTAATTCTTTTCATGCACCTTTAACTGTCTTGAAGCATAGGCAATAGCTTTGCCTTTCTGCATAAGTACACATCCCATGCCGGTGTGTGATGCGTCGCAGTAAACTACGAACTCCTCGGTACCTTCAGGTAGTGTCAGCACAGGAGCGTTGCTCAACTTTTGCTTCAGGATATCAAAGGACTCTTGCTGCTTAGGGCCCCAAATGAACTTTACTTTCTTCTTGGTCAAGGAAGTTAGGGGTGCAGCAATCCTCGAAAAAATTTCAATGAAACGCCTGTAATATCCTGCTAACCCCAGGAAACTACGAATTTCTGTAGGTGTCTTTGGCTCTTGCCAATTCATGACAGCTTCTACTTTAGCGGGATCCACTTGGATACGCTCGCTAACCACATGTCCAAGGAATTGGACTTCTCGAAGCCAGAATTCGCACTTAGAGAATTTGGCATAGAGTTTCTCATGATGCAGGAGTTTGAGAATACTGCGAAGGTGTTTCTCATGGTCAGCTCGGTTCTTTGAATAGATAAGAATATCGTCGATGAAAACGATGACGAATTTGTCTAAGTACGGCTTGCAAACGCGATTCATGAGATCCATGAATGCGGCCGGTGCATTAGTGAGCCCAAAAGGCATCACCGGGAACTCATAATGACCGTAACGAGTTCTAAATGCGGTTTTATGTACGTCTTCGTCTCTAACCTTCAGTTGGTGGTAGCCTGACCTTAACTCAATCTTCGAGAAATAACTTGCCCCTTGTAACTGATCGAATAAATCGTCGATCCTCGGCAAAGGATACCTATTCTTGATCGTAACTTTATTAAGCTCGCGATAATCGATGCACATATGTATCATGGGCTTGCACAAGGATGGGGTTTATGAACAATTATTTGCATTGCATTATTTTCTTAGGATCTAAATTAGCAAATTTGGACATCCTTGGTTAATAGTAATTACCGGATTAAGACATATTAGATGCTTATTAATTCTGCTTAGGGTCTTGGGATTTATAACGAAGAAGTCGCTCAGAGGTAAAATTAACATGTCCACATGTTCAAAAACCCTACCGTACATTTTAATTAAATCCGGGTTTACAATACCTTTGTCGTATGCGACCACGTGTCATTTATTTATTGGACACAAAATTTCGAGGTGTTACACTAAATATGGTTTTAAACCATACTAAGCGCCTAATTAGCGTAAAAATCACTAATTGACGATATTTGAGATATTTATGTGATTCTGAGATTTTGGACAGCCTTGTATGTTTAAAATATTATTATTTTTCATATCAAGTCAGTAGAAACAGGTTTGGTATGCTAATCACATGTAAATCTCATTTTATTAGTTAAAAGGGTATTATCGTCAATTAAGGAATTTATACAAGAACTCTATGATATGGTCAGATTATAATCTGATTGAAAATTCCTAAAATCCCTAAAAATAATATCTTAACAGTAGGTAATGAGTTTTGGGTCAAAATCCATGTTTAAACATGCCTTATGCAAGATAGCGTATTTTAATTAATAAAAAGTTTCAATTTACGATATCTTGCATAACCTTAGTTTGAAACCAGAAACTGATGTCAAATTTTCGGGACATACTTATATATCAGTAATAAAGCTTTTTGTCCTCTCATATTTTCAAAAATTTCGTTTATATGACATAAGGGCAAAATGGTCATTTATAAGCATATTAACGGAAATTAGCATATAAATCAAAATATAAATGACCTGGTAATATAACTCCAGAGGGTTATACTACAACACAATATGGTCCTAATGGAAGCTTAAAACATAGAAGAATTAAGCTTAATCGGGTCGGAACTGAAAGTCAAAGCAAAAGTCAAGCTTTTGCGACTTTCAGTTGCGAACCGACCCTAAACTCAGAATTGTCGGGTTGAACCTGTTTGAACATGTTTTGATAATAATTACTAAGTTATTAGAGTGTTAAAATATAATTTATAACCTCTGCATTATTAGTTTTAATTATCATTTGAAATTCTGTCCAGTTTTACTTTTTAACTAAATAGTTTGACCTGACAATTAACTAAGCAAACGAAATAATTAGGAGGTGCGCTTTAAAGGGTTTAACACCTACCTCATAACCACATTCATTTCGAATAATGGCTGGATAATTTGAGTTTAAACCGAAGGTCAAAGTCAGATTATGATAACTTTGACTTTTCGTTTTAAATTATAAAACTAAACTAAAGAAGGGGGCTAAGACACTTACAAAGGGTCCTAGCAATCTTTTCTACAAGAATAAGTTTCCTTTTTGGTCAGGAAACTCTAGAATTTGAGAGAAGGAAGATAGAAATGAAATGGTGCAAATGAATGTGATGGAAGAACACCTATTTATAGTGTTTGAGGATTTCATGGATGATTGACATGTGTTTTAGGGGTCCTTAAGATCACAACAGGTGTAATTCCAGCTGTTTAAAACCATCTAATGGCCCATTGATTCGTTTAACATGGTTTAGGATTGGTTTGGAGTGGAGAGCAAACAAAAACAAATAACAAAAAAAAAATAAAAAAAATAAACTGCAGATATAAGGCTCTCGCGGCCTGCGTAGTATCTGGGCAACTCCTATATGTAGAAATAAATCACCCTTATTTGGGATTGAAAACAAGACCTCCCACTAAGAGGCAGAGCCTCTAACAAGAGCTAGCCTCACTTGACATTTAGATATTAAATAAAAAAATTTTAAAAATAATAACTAACTAATGATTGCTAACCCTTTGGTTGCTAGGGACGTGAAGGTCTCTATCCCCTTAAAAAAATTGGAGGAGCTTTGATTTGTCCTTTATAATTTTAAAATAACGCTTCTACTATTCTCACACCTTTAAATTCTTATTTTCATACCCCTATATATCTATGGTCCGTATAGAGTTATACGGATCGCATAACTGATTGTTGCACAAAAAAATGTCAGAGAATGTTTTTTTGTCAATTTATACGAGCCGTATAACATTATACAGCCCGTATAGGATGTTGTACGACCCATATAATCTTATATGACCCAAAGCTTATATAATGTTATACGACCTAATATTTTCTCTATGTATACGAGCCGTATAACTTCACACGAGCCATATAACATTATACGGCCCAATATTTATCATGTCGGGCCGTATAACGTACATGATGTGAAATTAAAATTTTGGGGTGTGCGATTATAAGAACCCTAAAATAAGCATGTCCCACACTTCCCTCCCTCTGGATTCTCTCTCTTGACCTCTATCTCTTTATAAGGGCATACGGAGTGGAACGCGGTGAAGCTCGGCAACCTAGTTTGCCGATCGGCAAACACCGCCGCCAACCATATGGCGATGCGGCAAACTTGCTCAATCGGTAAACCTTTACCGAGTCGGGAACATGATTTTGAAACATGGGGGGGCCACCTCCAACGGTAATATTACCGTTTAAAAAAAATATTTTTTTTTTTAAATTAAACTATATATATCACAATAAACCATTTAACCATATACCTTCAAATTTATACTCAAACAAACCAAATTTATACTCAAACAAACCAAATTTATATTGAAGACTTATGGTTTTGGCATGCTTTTGCCGGTCCACCCGGTTCTCAAAACGATATCAATGTTCTACAACAATCTCCGTTACTTTTAACGGAACGAAATGGAACCGCGCCAAAATGTCCATTTTACGTTAACAACCATTTATACAAACGTGGTTATTTGCTCGTGGATGGAATCTACCCTTCGTGGTCCGTGTTTGTGAAGTCGATCCCTTACCCTCACGAAGTAAACGAAAAGAAATTCAAGAGGCAACATGAGGCGGCAAGAAAAGACATCGAACGGGCTTTTGGTGTTTTGAAGGGGAAATGGGGTGTATTGAGTCGACCGATGCGAGCAAGATCGGTTAAAAAAATTAGGAATGTCGTGTACACGTGTATTATTTTACACAACATGATTTTGAAAGATGATGGAAAGGCGATAGCACCGGTGCACATTCGGGATCCTCCGGTCGAGCCGGCTCTAGACGATACGGTGCTGGGCGAGTTGATGAATGAAGACACCCATTGGAGACTCAAACACGATCTCATAGATCATCTCGCAAGTCAAGATTTACCCCATCTTTTGGTCGATTCCGACGAAGACTAGTTTAAATTGTTTCATGTTAATGTAATTTTATTGTTTTTTAATTTAGTGTAACTTTGATGTTTTTAATTTAATTTATGAAACTTTATTGTTTTTTAATTTAACAAGAGGGTGGCCAGCTGAACGCTCTCTTCTCTCTCGCCACCTCTAATCTCTCTCTCTAAACCCTAATCTATGTTCATAGAGCAAAAGAAAAGGATGAGAAGATGGAAAGCAGTAAGTTTGGTATTAAAACCCTAAATTGCCCTTTGTTACTGTTCAGTGCCTTCACTTATTAATATATAGGGCAATGTATATATCCTAAATTTATTTATATTATATAAAATATTGCAAAAAAAAATAATAATAAAAGTTTACCACTTCAGCAAGTGTTTAAACCATTGCAAACACTTTTCAGCAAAGTTTAAACACTTTTGCCTAATTGACATGGCGCGCTCTGATTGGTCGGTTTTTTGGTTTGCCACTTTAAAGTGTTTAACCACTCCTTATACCCTTATACCCTTATACCCTAATTTTAAGACAACCACATCGAAGGCGCCTCTTGACCAGCTTCTATCTACTCTCTCAGATTGAGTTAAGGTAAAAGACAACCCCTCTTTTGGCAATTAAATACAGAGTCAACTCTCTTATATATTCTGCCAACCAGGTCTTAGGGTGAAGGGGCACCCCTAATGAGGTGAGGGAAAACTTTTTGTGACCCAATTATACGTTGCCATTTTAATTCCCTTCTATAACTTCCCTCTTGTCCAAAAACATACGGGGTGCACCCCTCTTAGGGGAATTGTTTTTTTATTCAAAAAAAAAAAAAGTTTTCATTGGTTGTTACAAGCTATGGGCCCACCTTCTCTCTCATTCCTTCTTCGGTGACTTCTCCCCCAACCCCCTCCCCGATTTCCCTCCCCTCTTGGTTGGCGGCACCATCACCGCTCGGCAACGTCAGTCCTCGAAGGGAGTCGCCGAGGGTGCCCCCATCCACAATAAGGGAATATGTTGGTGTTTTTTGGGAGAGAGAAAGTGATGTAGAGGAGAGAGGGTGTGACGATGTTTGTGTACAAAATTAGAAAAAATAGATGGGTGTGAGTTATGTGAGTGTAGAGAGGAGAGAGAGAAGAAATGTGTTTATGAGAGGGGCAAGTGAGAGAAAGAAGATGTTTGGTTAGGTATGTGCCAACTAAACACCCTCCAAAATGAGAAAAAATGTCACTTCTTGAGTATGCTCTTAGCAGTTAGCACTCTATTTTTTAAGCCCACTTATCTCCTATATATATTCTGCCCACCACGTCTTAGCCGTTAGCACTCTATTTTGTATTTGATTCATTTGCAGTAAAATAATTATAGTCAACGGTGAAAGCGCGTAATCAATAATTTTGAAGAAGGGTTTTGGTACAAGTCTTTATCTTTAAGTCAAATAGGAATATTTTATTTTTTCCAGCCCATTATAAAGGTTTTCGAAACAATTGTCTTTATTTATTAATCTCTTATCTTATCAGTTCATGCACATTTGCTCTAAACTAACAAAGATATGGCTTCTACTTCAGCTTTATCTGTTCAAAAGAACTTCAAGTACGATGTCTTTTTGAGTTTCCGGGGTGAAGACACCCGTAAGACCTTTGTTGATCATCTCTATGTTGCTCTTGTCAGTAAAGGCATTATCACTTACAAAGACGATGAAAAAATTGAGAAAGGGGAAAGGATCGGTGAGCAGCTCAACAGATCCATACAAGATTCGAGATTTCACATAATTGTATTCTCCAAAAACTACGCATCTTCATCATGGTGCTTGGACGAGCTCGTAAAGATCATAGAGTGCCAGAAGATGAAGGAGCACACTGCTTACCCCGTCTTCTATGATGTAGAACCCACTGAAGTGCGCCACCAAAGTGGGGCATTTGGGGAAGCCTTTGCAAAACTTGTTGCCAAGCATGAAAATAGTAGCTGGATGTTCTCCTTCTTTGAGTTGTTCGCAAGGAAGAAGATGTCGGAAGATGTAGACCAGGTAACATATTTATCATTGCGTTTGTAGTTGTTCACTGAAACGAGATATGTTTTAAAGTATAGAAGAAGTTTCCTGATTTGTTAACATTAAGAAAGTTTGCACCTTGCCAAACAGGAAAAGGAAGAGGATGTTAAAAGATGGAGGTATGCTCTAAATGAAGCAGCAGGCCTGGCTGGAATGGAGTTGAAGAACACTTTTAATGGGTATTCTTCACTTTTGTTTCTTTATAGTCTATGCTTAATATGGACATCAGTGTCATCCAGGGGCGGGCCTACACTTTTAATGGCTGCCCACCTTGATTTTTTTTAATGTTAAGTGAAAATCTCGATTTGACTCCCATGATTGTTAAGAGAAGAATAGTTGGAGCAAATTGTGATTGAAAGAAAAAAAAAAAGGAAAACAGTGTTCTCCGGGAAAAACATTTCCGATACGGCTGCATATATGCAATATATATAACATATATAACAATTTTGAAACCTCTTTTCACTCTAGCCAATGTCAACGTGAAAGTTTTATTTGGTTTTTTTTTTTTAGTAAATTGCGATTTTAGTCGCAGAGTTTATATCTAAATTGTCATTTTAATCCAAATAATTTTTTTCTCCTCGGGGTCCCTGGCGTACTTCTTTTGCCACTTTGATCACATTGTTTAACTTAGTCTGAAACCAGGTTATAATCAATAGTATTTTTGACATTAAATCATCATGAGGTTTGTAAATTATGTTTGTAAACTACACTTAGTTATTACTACACAACAGTTATGCCAAAAATAACACTGGTTATAACCAGATTTTTAGACTTAGTTAGGCAATGTGATCAAAATGACAACAAAATGGGAAAGTCGGGGACCCAAAGGAGAAAAAAACTATTTGGACTAAAATGACAATTTGTATCAAACCTTAGGGTCTAAAATTGCAATTTACTCTTTCTTTTTTCTTTTTTTATTTGTTTTTTCTTTGTGTTTGTGTTTTTCTTTTTGTATCTCTTAATTTTAATAACTTTGTAAAATATTGTTTTAATATTCTCGAGTTTTACGTGATTATATTTATGTACCTGGGTTAAGTATAATATGCTTACGTGCCTATTCCAATGTCAATTTGACGGTTTTAATTATTTATTTTTCTTTTCTTTTTGTTTGTTTTTTTCTTCGTGTTTGTGTTTGTCTTTTTGTATCTTTTAATTTTACTATTGGCACTTTTACTCTTCAACTTTTTAATAACTTTGTAAAATGTTATTTTAACACTTTTGAGTTTTACATGCTTATATTTATGTACGTGGGTTAAGTATAATAAGCTCACGTTCATATTTTTATGTGCGATTTTGGTTGGTCTACGTTATGACATATTTTTTTACGTTTACAGTAAGAGATATAAATTTGAGTTACTTTACGTTTTGAAGCCGTCGCAACCCGCGACACCGTTCTTTAACTAAAAAAAACACTATTTTCTTATGTGCTTATCTTTAGGTACGTTTTGGTATAAATCCAAGTTAGTTTACGTTTTAACGTAATTTTTTATCCGTAATAAGTTAGATTAAATATATTACGTTTTTGTGCTTATTTATATGTGCGTTTTCAGTTGATTTAAGTTTTGACGTAAACTTTGTTCGGAAATAAGTCGTTCAAACATTTAACGGTATATATTTGAGTTACTTTAAGTTTCAAGACCACCGCAACGCAGACGGATCAAAAATCCAGTTACAAACATTTTATAATAATTCTCTCATTATTATAAATATCAAACAACATCACTAGTTTGAACCAGTCATGTTTTGTGTATTTTAGGTTTTTGACACTTTAGTTTCTTCCTTTCAACTTTACTGAACTACCAATTCTTAGGTTTTTGACACTTTCGTTTGTTTCTTTCAACTTTAGTGAACTACAACTTTTTATAAAGAAGAAAGCACCACACGAATTATTAGTTAATTTGAAATACGTAATAATCATAAAGTAATTTTTTTTAACCCAACTTATCACTTTTTACATTTTATAGTTTAGTTTAACAAATGTGTGTTTACATATGCATACATCTAATATATATCAAAAAACATCACTAGATTGTGCAAGCCATGTTTTGTGTTTAGGTTTTTGACACTTTAGTTTCTTCCCTTCATCTTTACTGAACTACCAATTCTTAGGTTTTTGACACTTTCATTTGTTTGTTTCAACTTTAGTGAACTACAACTTTTTACAAAGAAGAAAACACCACACAAATTATCAGTCAATTTGAAATACGTAACAACATTAAAGTAATTTTTTCTTTAACCCAACTTATCACTTTTTACATTTTATAGTTAAGTTTAACAAATGTGTGTTTACATATGCATACATCTAATATATATCAAACCACATCACTAGGTTGCGCCAGTCATGTTTTGTTTATTTTAGGATTTTGACACTTTAGTTTCTTCTTCAACTTTACTGAACTACCAATTCTTAGGTTTTTGACACTTTCGTTTGTTTCTTTCAACTTTAGTGAACTATAACTTTTTACAAAGAAGAAAGCACCACATGAATTATCAGTTAATTTGAAATACGTAATAACAATAAAGTTATTTTTTCTTTAACCCAACTTATCACTTTTTACATTTTATAGTTTACTTTAGCAAATTTGTGTTTACATATGCATACATCTATATATATCAAACAACATCACTAGTTTGCGCCAGTCATGTCACTAGTTTGCGCCAGTCATGTTTTGTGTATTTTAAGTTTTTGACACTTTAGTTTCTTCCCTTCAACTTTACTAAACTACCAATTCTTAGGTTTTTGACACTTTCGTTTGTTTCTTTCAACTTTAGTGAACTACAACTTTTTACAAAGAAGAAAGCACGACACGAATTATCAGTTAATACATAATAACATTAAACTAATTTTTTTCTTTAACCCAACTTATCACTTTCTACATTTTATAGTTTAGTTTAACAAATGTGTGTTTACATATGCATACATCTAATATATATATATATATATATATATATATATATATATATATATATGTGTGTGTGTGTGTATAAGGTGGGGTTCTAAAATGAACACTAGTGTATTTGCGAACTGAATGAACAAATCCTAGCCATTGATCTACACACGTGTATGTCCAGGATCTCATTATCAAATTGTAAAATACACTAGTGTATTTCAACATGAAATCCTGACCATTGATCTACACACGTGTATGGCCAGAATTAGTTCACTCAGTTCGTAAGCTACACTAGTGTTCACTGTTGAACCTAATCCCATATATATATATATATATATATATATATAGATGGGTTAAAATGAGAACCACCTTGAGTTGTGAGAATAATGAGAACTAGTTCATTCAAAAGGTTTTTCCGAATTTTTTTCCTCAAAAGTCATTAAAAATCATTTGTTTCAGCAAAAAAAACTAAAAAAAAATGTCGCATACCCACATTTACTTGTGCCATAAAAAATATTTATCTTCATACAAAATTTGCACCTGCGCGTAAAAAAACTTGTATCAGTCAAAACTACCAATTTGACAATATTTTTTACGCCTCATTTAAATGTGGGTATGAGGCATTTTCTTTTGCTGAAAAAAGTGATCTTTTATGACTTTTGAGAAAATAAAATCGGAAAAACCTGTTGTATGACCTAGTTCTCACGGTTTTCACAACTCAATGTGCTTCTCACTTTAACCCATCCCTATATATACATACACACACACACACACACACATATATATATATATATATATATATATATTGTAATATATATTTTCTATATATATTAGGTTCATTTGTGAACAACTTTTTAAGAGTTAATTTAGTGAACTAATCTTGTTCCTTGATATTTTTTAACTCTCTCTCTCTCTCTCTCTCTCTCTCTCTCTCTCTCTCTCTCTCTCTCTCTCTCTCTCTCTCTCTCTCTCTCTCCCATATCTTTATTATAAGATATTGTAGGACTAATGTTTTGTTTTAAATAAACCCTTATGTTCTTTTTAAAATTAAATATTAAACCTAATTAAATTATGTTTTTTTAACATATGTGTATACAGGTTACTATTTACGAGACTTATACACTTGTGTATTATTACATCTTGTTTCCACATGTCGGATAAACCAGATTTATACACTTGTGTATATTCAAGTACATAGTGTAAACAGGTCGTATATACCAGACTTATACACTTGTGTATGATTACATATTATTTTCACAATGCATCTTTTCAGCGAACATTAATGTAGGTCCTTAAATCGGAGGATCGATTTTCACTACCGAATCCTTGTTTATAACAAACAAAGTTAAGTGTGCGGAATCCACTTAACTTAGCCAATCAAACATAGAACATAAAGAACACAAGGGTTAACCAAAGAAACACAATCGTTTGATTAACTGGATGAGATATGGTAACTGATACAAACACAGTTCTTACAAGCTTGAAGGGTATACTCTCATCTCTAACTAAACTGTGAACATATATGTGCCTTATATAGAAGATGGGCTGTTAAGCTTGACGAAACTGAACATGGGCCGACGAAACAGAAGTTAGCCTAGTAAGAGGCCCAACAATCAACGAATCACATTTGATTCGTTGACTACCTTGACGAAACACAAACAAAGTCAACAAGTCTGTTTCGTCGACATCCATTTGACGAAAACAGACCTGTTTCGCCAAGGCCTGCAAATGATTAACTGTTTCTGCATAACAGTTTGCAGAAACAGATGGCACAGAATGCATAATAACATGACAAAATTACCCTTAGTATGCGACAAGCATAGTTTTACGACCAATTACATAAACTAGGAGACAAACACGTCGGACACAAGCGGATAGGAGGATATCCGACTTGGTCGACTACGAATACATACTCGATAATCACTAAAGACCGTACAAAATACACAAATACATACAAGACTACTGACAGACACAAAAAGTGTATCAACAAACTCCCCATTGTCTGTTACTCATCTTCGATCTTCATTTCGTTCTTCTTCAGTGACGTTCGGACCAGGAACTGCCGGATGTATTCCCCGGTAATAGCAGTAGCAAGCAACACGTCGAAACTTCAATGCCTGGTGAGCATCCTTGTCTTCATAAAAGATGTCGTGCCTGTACAACTTCGCGATGTCGGATGCAGACATATTCACCAGCCACATCGGATCCAATATTCTAAAGTTCTTGTCATCGTTGAAAACAATCACTGCCTGATGCGTATCTGAATCGTAGCACCATAAACGCATGTCTCCAAGAAAATCCTGCTGCATCGGCATTAACGGAAGCTTTTCAACCACTTTTGCCGGCTCGTACACTAGTTTTAGCTGCCGGTATTGGTTTCCAGATCAAGTGTGAACCTGATCTGCTGATGCCTGGGGAACTGAGGTTTGTAGGATTTGTCTTTCCACCCCGATTTCCTGTTCATCTTGATTAGACGTGCAAAGAGTGAAGCACCTTCAAAGTTTGAGCGATTGAGGAGCTCAAGCTTTGTAAGTGCCGCCACATCATAGAATGGCAATGATAAGATACTCAGCAACGACCTTAAATAATGGATCCCGAATTCCCTCTTGATCGCAACACAGTGGATTTCCTTAACAAACATCCAACACAAGATAAGCCCACTTGGCTTGGCCTTTTCTAACTGTAAGAAATCGACTTGAGTAGCTTCTGGAACCGGCTTCGAAACCTTTGACAAAAACCGTTGACGCCACGCAGCAAACGCATCTGTGGCATTCTCTGAAGTGTCACGGTTTTTCAGGTGTTCATCAATATCTTCAACGTTGTCTTTCAACCAGTCCTCATCAAAAGGAGCAAATTCGGTACCATCTTGTCTCACATATGTTGATTTCTTCACTTCCCCTTCGAACACAATTTCATCAACATTTTCAACATTTACAGACTCCGGTGCACTTGGCATCTTTTCAACTTCATCATCGTTTATATCTCGCATCGCCCTTAGTGTGATCAACTGTTGAGGCGTGAGATCTTCCACTATTTCACCCTCTTCCGGTGATTCTCCGGTGACTGGATGCACAACCTGTAAAGCAAATTCAGCAGTACTGGGAACAGAGGATGTAGCAGCTAACGCTTCTAGGAGCTGTTCTTCACCAACAGTTCCACTAGATCCTGCTTGAGATGACCCTAAAGCTGATGGCTGATAGACGATTATCGCAGATGATGTACAGGCTGGAGGTTGCTGTGGTGCAGCAGCTGTATCAGGATTCCCTTGATCCTCTGGGTCTTCATCCCGGTTCTGCAATATTTCTTGTTGTTTGCACCTATCTTCCCACAGAGTCGCAACTCTCTTTCGTAGGAAGTCATGCCCCTTGGTCATCGTTTTGACACCCTCAGCTATTGTTGTGTTCCTAGTTTCATACCAGTTCTTCATAAAATCACACCAACCTTTCAAGTCTTTGGCCAATTTTTGAAGAACTGAGCTCCGTCTATCCCGTTCTACTTCAGACACTTTCAACCTTTCATTATCAGCTTTGAGTCGATCAATCTCTGCCTGTTGGTGTTGGATGGTGGCCTGTTGTTCACCAACCGTAGTTTTCAATCTTTCAATCTCCACCAGTTGACTGATTTGGACATTCTTCGTGAGACGAATAAAATCAGCCTGCCTTTAAATGCGATCAGCTGCAGCTTCAAATTGCATAAACAGGAAGTTATTCTTTTCTTCCTGTGTCATATCTGAGAAAATCCTTTGGCGTTCAACACTGGGCTGAGCTGTTGTGGCGCGAATCAAAGCCGCCATAGATCGCTGAGGAATCGCATGAGGAGACACAGGCTGAGCTGTAGATGGAGATGATACCACAGGTGGTTCAGGAATAGGAGCTTGAGGCGCTGATCCTCTGGAGGAGGTACTTAAGTATTTCCGTGCTTTCTTTTTCTTATGATGCTCTGCAGCTTTATCAGCTCTCCTTTTTCTAGCACGTTCCGTTTCAGGATCAGAGGGAACATATTCAGGATCATCTTCCTGTCTGATCTTTCTGTATCTTCGTACCCCGCGTTCATCCAGATACATCTCGTATCCGGGTTCAAGTAAGAGATCATCATCAGAATTTGAATTCGCCTCATCATCACCACCAGCTGAGGTGTCACCAGCTGACACTTCCCCTTCTGAGGTACCACCAGCTGACACGCCACCAGCAGTGCCTACACTTGATGCACCAACGGCACCAACATCACCACCATCACCACCATCATTATCACTGTCAGATTCATCAGACGCATCTGGTTCTGGACCAAACTTCTCACTCATCATTCTCTTTAACTCAGGTTCTTCATCATCAGATTGGCTATCTTCATGACGCCACTTGTTGTCTGCCGGAGCAACATATGCTGTGTTATGAAGAGCACCAAATAATTTCCTTGGAGGAACACTCTCCTTGTACCTTTTATGAGCTAAATTCTTGATAAGTCGTAATGAGTTGAAGTTCATAGCTTCAATCTTCAGCACATCATTATCTGCTTTTGGAAGATTTGGATGTTGAACATTCATTATCATTTGCAGAAAACGAGGGTACATCCAGTACTTGCTTCCAATTGTCCGGTTCTTTCCCGTTCTTGTAAGATTTTCCTTCATGTTCTCAAAAATGAACCTTGAAATACTAAACGGTTTGTTTAGTACTAAGGCCACAAAAGACCCATGAGTTCGTTGCTAGCCATGTCGTAGCCGGCCCGTTTGTTGCTCAAACATTGGATAAGAACATGTAGTAGAAACTTGTATCTTAGCGGCAGATCACCCTTGTTAATTTGCATACTGAAGATATCACCGGTGCACTTCATCCGTAATAAACAGCCTCGGATACACATGATCAGGACAGAATCTGGCGCGTCCGGATTATCCTGCAACTAAAGAACTTCATTGAGAATATCCGGTGACACAATCACATCCACATTCTCTACCCGTCCACTGATAACTTCCTTGCCATCCACTTGACCAACATTCGCCGAATTCCAGAACGCTTTGATGAGAGATTTGTATACTGGCGTTGAGAATGTAACACCATAGTTGATACGTGATTCCCGGATCCATCTAGTAATATCTTTTAGCTCAGCAAGTTTCTCCTCCGGATCCAAATATGCAACCTGGTTATGGCGTTTTTCTGACATGATTTCCTCCTCCGTCTTATTTTCTTTCTTTGTCGCCGGCTTCCTTTTCCCTTCTTTAGGTGCCATCTGCAATTTTAAAATGTCCACAATAAGTAATAATCACTTACATATACATTTGGACATGTATGGATACAAGTTCATGTATCCATTTGATAGACAGACTGTCAAACCATGTCCACTGTGAACAAATTGCAAACTGTAAAATTTTCTAAGGCATGGTTGGCGAAACAGAGATCATTGACGAAACAGAAGATGGTTTGACGAAACAGATCTTGATTGTTGACCAAATCTGTTTTGTTGACCCACTCTGATTCGTCAAGAGATCCTTTGACGAAACAGAAATGTATTTGACGAAACAGAACTTGGTTGTTGACCAGTTCTGATTCGTTGAACATTTTGATTCGCCAAACAATCCATTGACGAAACAGAAGACTATTGTGATTCGTCAACGAATATTCGTTGACTATCTGATTCATCAACGATGTGATTCGCCGACTGTCTGTTTCCCCAAATCTGTTTCGCCGACATTCAGATTCGCCGGAGTTAGGGTTTGGGATTTGGGTGTTTCGCCGAATGTCAATTTAATGAAGAACAGATGATCATAAGTAAACAACCATTCAGTGAATATACAAAACAAGTTCAATATTCTATCCTAATCATGACAAAATCCTTGTTCCGGTTAAATACCCATTTAAAAGCTTCAACATTCAAATGGCTTAACACCCCCTGTTTTTCATTTATTCAAACCCAACCCGAAACAAACACACACATGCTTAGGTTTAACAGTTATAAGGCAAAATAAAAGTTCAATATCATAAACATGTAAAATCGAACAAGAAGCCGGTCACAGAGGAGGATTCCGACGATTTCCGGTGAAATCCGACGGAGCCAAAAACTAAAAACAAGACAGTAAACAACATTGCACCTTTGATTTTTGTGAGAATCTGATGAAAATCCGTAGATATGAGTGAAAAATGGTGTTTTCTCAACAATGGGTTTTTGTGTTTGGGAGAGGAGATGAACAGTTGCATACTTGAGAGGTTTGAAAAAGTAACCAACTCCTCTGACATAAGAGACTTTTATACACCGACTCCCTTTTTGGCGAAACAGAAGTTGACGAATCAGGAGTGGGCTTTGACGAAACAGAAAATGGGCCTGAGCTTGGGCCTGTGAAATTAGCCCATGGCGAAACAGACTTGGGCTCCCTGTTTCGTCAATGTCTTCGACGAGATAGATCTGTTTCGTCAAATATGAGACAGATTGGCCTAAGGCTGACCAAGACTCATACTTTGACTTTGACCATTTATGTTTCGTCAACAGCAGTTTCATTCGTCAACCAAGTTTTGATTCGTCGACTTCTGTTCCAAAATCACCAAGGCATGGAACATTTTGCATACTGCACACAGGGTTTTAGCAATTTACCATTTTGACATTCGTTTGAGTTTTCAAAAACAAGAACGATTTCTGAAGTAGGTTTCAGGCTTCCGGTCATAAACACCAAGCAACATCTTTGGCATAATAAAAAACAAACTTAAACACCACATTACAGATAATTCTTAAAATGCTGAAAACTAAACTATATGCAATTAAAATTGACAAGATAAACAACTGTACAGATGCAACTTTTGCGAGTTTCAAGGATAAGGAATCATACCAGCTTAAGGTCTTAGTCAACATGATTTGATTTCTGTTTAAAGTTCTTGATAAGTATACTACCTCGATTATTGATATTGTTGTCCACATAAACTCATGCTTATCAAACGTAATCACACTTAGGAGGTACGCTTTACGGTAAGATTTATACTTACAAGTCGATGTGAATCCACCTCACGACACATTCCCGTATCAAGGCATGCACGAGAATTCATCTTACCGGTGAGTATACCGATTATCATCTGTTTGATTTGAAAACAAGCCCTATGTGACAGAATCACTTATTGATGAGGAACTTGTTTTTCGAAGCATGAGGGCACAGGAGCAAGTCCGTGAACATGTCAGTACTTTCGTACAACAGAGAGACGAACTTGACTCCCGGATAGATGTGATATTTTATCACTTATTTGTTTGGACATGTGATTGTTTATCACTTATTGAGGTCGGATGCAATATGTACACGTATGTATGGTATCATGGAAGATCTAGACTTGCTTCACCGTTATTTTTCGGTAAAAGATACAATCATGATACCCAGATGATAAGCAGCATAAAGACCGAATATCTCAGAACCTCGGCAATCTCTCAAACGAAATTTCGGTACTAAGAATGGTCCCCACCTGACTTGAAGTCTGTTAGGTTTGTATCATCCTGCACATTTTAGGTTGATTGTGAGTCTACCGATACATCGTTAGAAGAGATACTTATCATTTGTTTAACGATTTTAACCAGGTTGACCAACCATACCAGTGAATATCATCACGATTTTAACCAGGCTGACCGACCACACCACAGAATCATAAAGACATCTTTTTGGATTTTTGTGTTTTTCTAATGTTTTTGTATTTTCTTGAGATTTTCTCCCCCTAAAATGCTAAAAGATTAAGAAAGTGAAAATCTTTTTGTATTTTTCGAATTTTGAAAGAAAATATTTACAAAAACGATTAGCCAAAGGGTTTACTCGGGTATCACCTTAATGCCGTTGACCAAAAGTAGATAATCAAACCGTGATTTATCAAATGCTTTTGTAAACAGGTCGGCACGTTGGTGATCGGTGGGGATATGAACAACATCGATTAATCTTTTATCAAAACAATCACGTATGAAGTGATATTTAATTTCGATGTGTTTGGTCTTGGAATGTTGCATAGGATTTCTAGTGATCTGTAAGGCAGCATTGTTATCAACAAAAATAGGAGTAGATAGGAATTCAAAACCGTAGTCGCGCATTTGTTGTTGTATCCACAAGACTTGGGAGCAACAACAGGAGGCAGCAATGTATTCTGCTTCACAGGTTGATGTAGCAACACATGTCTGCTTTTTGCACTGCCACGTAACCAGGCGACTTCCTAAGAACTGACATCCTGCTGTTGTTGATTTGCTGTCAATTTTGCAACCGCCGAAATCAGAATCACTGTATGCGGTCAAATCAAAGCTATCATCTCTAGGGTACCAAAGATCAGTGTCTTGACATCCCTTCAAATAGCGAAAAATCCTTTTCGCAGCTGTCAAATGGGAGGCCTTCGGATTAGCTTGATATCTTGCGAGCAGGCACGTTGGATACATTAAGTCAGGCCTCGAAGCAGTAAGATACATGAGAGATCCGATCTTTGCACGATAATAGGAGGAGTTGACGCTTTCACCCTTCAAATCCGGAGTAATCCCGTGATTCTGCGGAAGTGGGGTACCAATGGGCATTGCATCTGACATCTGGAACCGGCTCAAGATGTCACCAACATATTTTGTCTGATGGATGAATATCCCAGACTCGGTTTGCTGAACTTGTAAGCCCAAAAAGAAACTCATCTCCCCCATAGCGCTCATCTCGAACTTTTCCTGCATAATATGCTCGAATTCCCTGCACAAAGATTCATTAGTAGAACCCAAAATGATATCATCAACGTATACCTGCACCAGCAGAAGATCTCCATTTTGTTCCTTGATGAAGAGGGTGCAGTCAATAAGGCCTCGTCTAAATCCATTCTCCAGAAGATAGTTGGATAGGGTTGCGTACCAAGCTCTAGGTGCTTGATGTAAACCATAAAGAGCTTTGTTGAGCAACCAAACCCGATCGGGATGGACATGATCTTCGAAACCTGGAGGCTGATCGACATACACCTCTTCTTGAACTATCCCATGAAGAAAAGCACTTTTCACATCCATCTGGTAGACCTTGAATCCTTTGAATGATGTATAAGCAAGAAAGATCTGAATAGATTCCAGACGAGCAACTGGTGCATAGACTTCATTGTAGTTAATCCCCTCGATTTGACGAAATCCCTGAATGACCAATCTTGCCTTGTTACGAATAACCACTCCACGGTCGTCCTTCTTGCATTTGAAAACCCATCGTGTGCCAATTTTCTTGTAGTTTTCTGGTCTTTCAACAAGCTTCCACACACCAAGCTTTTGAAATTGCTGCAGTTCCTCCTGCATGGCTTCAACCCAAGCATTATCTTTCAAAGCTTCTTTCCACGATTTTGGTTCTTCTTGTGACATGTAACACGCGAAGGATCAGTCATTCTGAAGACCAGATTCTCTAATGGCTGAATACAAACCAGCATTCTGGTTGTTTCTCTGCTGATTACGCATCTGCACACCGCGATGGACATCTCCTATAATATTCTGCTGGGGATGGGTATCATGAATCCTCATTTCAGGATTTTCTGGCACACGAGCATTGATACCCAGATTATTAAGATTAAGATCAACAACCAACTCCACACCAGGAATGTGTGTAGAGGTGGATGCATTCCCTTCAGCAATGTCTACATTCTGCACATGAGGTGTATCAACAGAGGCACCTTGAACAGGAGCAACTGGAGCTGAAGATCCTTTTGCTGCATCATGATATTCATCATCTTCCGAAGACTCATTATAATCAGCAGCATCTTCATAAACCTCATTTGAACCGTATTGTTAACCGATGAAGAGCCTTGTGGGTCAATAATAACAGGTCTGACCAATGGCGAGACAGTAGCATGTCACTTTCAAATAACATTCTAGCAGCTGCTGATTCTTCATCAAAGGTTGGCAGATTGAAGGAGTCAAACAGTCCATCATAATCGAACATCCTCGGATCACCCGGAGCCCTAACAGGACTCGTGTACCTTTGAACCTTCACCTCACTCCATAGCTCAATCTTTTTGGTAGCCAGATTCCAAACACGGAAATTTGGAGTAGCATATCCAAGGAAGAAACCCTCGATAGCTTTCGCTCCAAATTTTCCATCCGGCTCAATCATAGTACACGGGGCACCAAATGGTTCTAGGTAAGAAAGATCTGGTTTCCTTTTCTGAAGGAATGCGAAGCAAGTTTTTCCATGTCTCTTCACTGTAAGAACTCGGTTTAAAGTATAGCACGCAGTCGATACAGCCTCCCCCCAGAATTGAACACGGAGTTCCGACTCTACTAACATCATTCTTGCAGTTTCGATTATCGTCCGATTCTTCCTCTCCGCGACACCATTTTGTTGTGGAGTATAACGAGAACTGTATTCATGAAGAATGCCTTTAGATGTACAGAACTCATCCATAACTTGATTCTTGAATTCGGTTCCATTGTCGCTTCGGATCCTCTTTACTTCCAACATTGTAAGAAGATCCTTGAGGATGCCAGGAGTTTCACTCTTGTGAGCCATGAAGGATACCCAAGAAAATCTAGAATAGTCATCGGTAACGACTAGACAATAAGCATCTCCGAATGTTGCCTTGTGCTTCATAGGTCCAAAAAGGTCCATATGAAGACGTTCGAGAGGCATGCTGACAGTGTTGATTTTCTTCAAAGGGTGAGACTTCTTCGTTTGCTTCCCCTTTTGGCATGAAACACAGATATCTTGTAAATGAAAGCTTCTCACGGGGACACCATTCACAAGATTATTTTTCACCAAATGGTTCATCTTCCTCAAGTGAATGTGCCCCATTCTTCTGTGCCAAGATATAGACTCCTTTTCAGTGGCTTTTGAGACAAATCAAGTGACTTGTGCAGACGTTGTAATCGCTTCGCTCATATCAAGAATATAAAGATCATTAACTCTCGGAGCCGACAAGAGCATCCATTCTTGTGGAATTTTGAACCCAGGTTTCAGCACATAACAACCGGCATCATCAAAATGCACGGTGAACCTTTTATCACAGATTTGCGACACACTGAGAAGATTATGATCAATTTGACGAACATAATTGATCTTATCGAAGCACACAATACCATTGGAGATACTTCCCTCTCTAGTGATGTATCCGCCTTTGTCTCCCGCAAATGCGACATAGCCTCCTCTAATATTTCTCACGTCGTACAGAAGCCGTAAGTCGCCAGTCATGTGCCTGGATGCTCCACTATCAACAATCCAATGACTATTAATAGTTCCTCCTGGAACACCCTGCACATATCGTTCAAAAATCAGTTGAGGATGGGGACCCAAGCCTTAGTGGTCTTGGGTCGTCCCTGAGCATCACGAAACGTGATCTCGATTTGTTGATGATTCTTAAAAACATTTGCTCCCCCTGAACTATCACCCGCTATAGGTTTCCAAGTTTGTTTTTGCCTACCAGATTGAGTGTTGTAAACAGTTTTTGAAGCTTCTGGTTTTAATGGTTGTGACACACTTGGTTCCCTTTTAACTGTTTGAACTTCAGATTTTAAAGCTTTCTCAACAGTTTTTATGTTCTTACGTCGCAGTTTCGTTTCTTGTTCTTTAATTGTCCGTTTATCATGTTTTGCTGAAACTGACTGACGTTGAGGGTGAACCTTTTCAGGTGGTGCCTTCTCAACATTTTTTTCTTTTGGAGCGTTTGGGCAATTTTTAATGATATGCCCAAATTCCCCACATTTAAAGCAGGTTCTCCTTTCAACAAATTTAGAAGAATTTGATTGACCATGAGATGTCGAACCCGTGGAACCAGAGGTACTCGCCTTTTCATCACACCCATTTGTATATTAAGCGTAATTGTTATCACCGTTACGCTTTAAGATCGTGACTTGTCGTACAAAATCGGTGTTTGATTTGTTCTCAAAAGTTTCAATCTTATCAGTACCCTTGGATGACACGAATTTGACATCTTCTGCTTTCTTTTGCAACCGAGCTCCTTTTGTTTCAGATTTCTTTTGAGAGACATTAGGCCTTTGATCTCGCTTGACTGGTTGTTTACCATTAGAAGCACAGGGTTGTTGAGTGGTTGGTGATTTTTGATTACCAAACTGTTTTCTGATCTCAGCCCTAGGAATTGGATCACATTGTGTTACAACAATTCCCGGAAGAGTTTTTCCCAAAAATTTGTTTGTATTATCTTCAAAAACTTTATCAATCAAAGATTGATTGACATTTTCAATTGGGAAATCGTGATCTGAGTAAATTTTATCACCACCAACCAATGTATACAACACATTACTGCTTTTAACAGCAGACACAGATGTCTTGTCAACTTTGACAGGATCTATCACTTGTTTCTCGACTGATGGAACAACAGGAGTATCAGGATCACAAGGATGTGATTCTCAAGTGGAATAACTACTCCTTTCATCTTGCCAAGTGATTTATCCTGATCACTTACATCCAATTCTGATTCATCATTCGATGACTCATAGTCCTCGATAATTGGAGGACCTTGCTTCATGGATGCTGAAGCTTCTTGCTGCTTAGCGGATGTGTTTGAAGAATTGTCCGGTTTGAACCCTAGGCCAGTAGAAAATTCCTCAAAGTTCAGAGGCACACTGGGTTCATACCGTGGCATATCTTCCTCATCAGGCATCTTGGTATAGTTATGCCTCAAAGGGGGCGGACATTTCTTATATCATATGCCTTTCTGATTTCCCTTCAGTTGTTGAACATCGATGATGTGATCAAGCACAAATCGGGAGTTAGAATAACTTTCCAATTTTTGTTTGATCGCATCATGCTCGCATTGGGCAATGGCTAGTTGCTTCTTGGTTTCCTCAACAAGATTTATGTACTCATTTATACTTATTTTTTTATGGTAAACCACTTTGTTCACTTCGGACACACTTTTCTTTAATGTTTCTATTACAGATTTAAATTCTTTTTCGTTCCGAGTTAAAGCCATATTTGCCTCTTTGCATTTTGAAAGTTCAATAACCAAATTTTGATTATGACTATGAAGCTTTTCTGATTCAAGCTTCATATCTGCACATGATTTACAAACACTAGAAGCAGGAGGTTCAGAATTTACCTGACTCGAAGAGGCTGACACATTTGCCATAAAGGCAGTTTGAAAAGAAAAAGCTCCATCTTCAGAAAAGAACTTCTCCATTTCCTTAGATGCAGTAGCAACCTTCTTGATCAGAATTGATTTCTGACATATGAGCTCATCAGCTTCATTCAATAGATCTTCAACATCAGCACCTCCTTCTTCCTTCACATCAGGCTCAGATTGATTATCCCCAGAAATAGAGCCTTCTTCATCAGAACTTACAGAATAACCAGAACTGTCATCACTTTCAGAAAATTCTTCTTTATGAACATGCTTGATGTGATTGATGATCTTTGCATAACAAGTTGTTCCACCACCTTGATCACCTTCTCCAAACTGAACAGACTAGTCACAACCTTCATCAGCTTGAACAGTCAAAGCCCGATTGGGATTTGATGGTCCAGACTGGTTTTGATTGTTGTTGACTGCCACAATCCTCCTGTCACGGTTTTCTTGCTGAGCATTCACATTCGAAGTACTCGTCTGGTTTCTGAAAGGGTTATGATTGCCTTGTTTTGTTGGTCGAGTGCACTCACGTTTGAAGTGCCCTTTCTCGCCACAATTAAAGCAAGTGACATCATTTATATCAAACCCATACTTCGTATCTTTCTTTCCTTCCAACGAAGTTCTTCCAGTTCGAGCCATGAAATCTTTTGCCCTTCTAACTGCACTAGCAAAAGCCCACTTGATATCCATCAACTCCATTTCATCCTTGTCGATCTGTTGATAATCTTCATGGGTCATGTTGATGTTTCCAATATGACCCGCAACCAACCCGCAGTAGGCACTGACCATAGTATTAATAAGTTCTACATGCTCCTTTGCTACTTCAATGTTGACTTGAGAAAGGTTTGAAGTGTCAACTCAGACAGTGTTAGGGTTTTGAGGTTGAGGATTGTTGGAAAAATGAGCTTGTTGTTGTGGTTGGACTTGTGGTTGTGATGGCACTGGAATGTAAGACCTTGGATCAAATTGTGGTTGTGCCGGATTGACTTGAGGTGGAGGTTGAGGTGTTGGAATATAAGCCCTTGGATCGAAAGCCGGAGCAGCAGTTGATTGAGGAAACGGAAAGGAACTCGTGTTGGACACAAATGCAGTTTGCAGTTTTGGTTGCTGAGCTGCATTAGACCTGGCCAAGGCATCGAAGCCTGGAAGATACATTTATGTATTCTGAGGAGCGGGAACTCGCTTGGCTTTCCTGATTTCTTCATCATTTTTATGTTCCAGCTTCTGGATGAACTCATAGATGTTAACTGTGTCAAGAGTTCCCGTATGGTTCAACAACTCAATAAAAGAACTCCACTTTAGAGGTAAAGCATCAGCAAACCTGTTCACCATATCCTGTTGAGTAGCCAAAAAACCCATAAGCACACATTTCACTAATCAGATGATAAAAACGTGTAGTCATATCATTAAGGGTTTCATTTTCCAGAAACTGAAAAGATTCAAACTCTTTCTTCAACAGATCATGACGAGACTTTCGAGTAGCTACATTGCCTTCTCCTCTCGCAACCAAGGCATCCCACAATGTTTTCGTGTCTTTGCAGTAGGAGAACTGATGATAGATATATTTGTTAAGTGCTTGTGTAAGTGTAGCAAAAGCCTTTTTCTCCAAATCATAGGCTTTCTTGTCATCTTCGAGCATGTTAGCATAACCCGCTGAAGTGGATGCTGCAACTTCAAGATTGGGGTTAATTGCATTGATGAAACACGTCCAAAGCTCGGTGCTTTGCCCTTGCACATATGTATGAAAGCGGCTTTTCCATGATGGAAAATCGTTCATATGATTTAACTTTGGTGGACGATTATTGCTGTCCGTTTCACTTTCACTAATCAGAAGATTCTGAATACTCTGACTTTGATTGAATACCAATGCCCATTGACTCGCACTGATTGCTGGTTGTGGAAACATACTTCTCGCCCATGCTGCTGCGGAAGTTTGATCTTGACCGGGTTGTGGATCCATACTCCAGTCCCAAGGACTTGTACAACTCATTTTCGATGACTACTCGCTGAAAACCTGAACAAACACTTGAAAACACACTGTTATGGTGAACTTGCAAACCTTCTGTTGAAAACTTTCAACTTTCTTGACGAAACTGAACTAGCTTTTGACGAAACAACAGTCGACGAGACAGATCCTGTTTCTTCAAAGAAGTTTGAGGAAACAGATATGTGATTCGTCAAAGGGACCTTTGGTTAAACAGACTTTGATTCGTCAAAGGGACCTTTGGCGAATTGGTTTTGATTCGTCGAAGGGATCTTTGGCGAAACACTTTTCAGTTTCGTCAAAGAGACCTTTGGCGAGATGCTTTCTGTTTCGTTGAGTTTGTGTTTCGTTGAGGCCCGATTCGTCAAAAAGGTTGTCAGAGGTTGGTAAAAGTTGGTGAATTGTTTATACCCAAGCTGTCTAACTCACACGATTTTCAACCTGCTTTTTCACCAACTTAGAAGTATGGTGGGTAATAGAGGTTGGTCAAACACTTACAAAATACAAGTTACCTTATCTTTTAGATTAAAAAGATGCGTTTAACAAGAACAACTTGAATTTCTTATGAAGATATGAAGAACAACACACAACTGGTGAACTTTATGTTATCCGAGAACACTAACTTTTGTTTAAAACTTTCAACCAAAACCAACCGTTTGTATGTGTATACTCAAACTAGTATGGTTTTTGGCAAAACTCTTAACAAACAAACAACAACAACAAATTTTATGGTTCCTTTTTCCAGAAAATATGAAGTTCTCAAGAACACCTTTTGAGCAAAACAACACAAACACAAGTCAACCAAACCGAACTATGTTTGATTTTAAACAAGGATAAGAGCCACTGCTCTGATACCACTTGTATGTCCTTAAATCGGAGGATCGATTTTCACTACCGAATCCTTGTTTATAACAAACAAAGTTAAGTGTTCGGAATCCACTTAACTTAGCCAATCAAACATAGAACATAAAGAACATAAGGGTTAACCAAAGAAACACAATCGTTTGATTAATTGGATGAGATATGGTAACTGATACAAACACAGTTCTTACAAGCTTGAAGGGTATACTCTCATCTCTAACTAAACTGTGAGCATATCTGTGCCTTATATAGCAGATGGGCTGTTAAGCTTGACGAAACTGAACATGGGCCGACGAAACAGAAGTTAGCCCAGTAACAGGCCCAACAGTCAACGAATCACGTTTGATTCGTTGACTACCTTGACGAAACACAAACAAAGTCAACAAGTCTTTTTCGTCGACATCCATTTGACGAAAACAGACCTGTTTCGCCAAGGCCTGCAAATGATTATCTGTTTCTGCATAACAGTTTGCAGAAATAGATGACATAGAATGCATAATAACATGACAGAATTACCCTTAGTATGCGACAAGCATAGTTTTACGACCAATTACATAAACTAGGAGACAAACACGTCGGACACAAGCGGATAGGAGGATATCCGACTTGGTCGACCACGAATACATACTCGATAATCACTAAAGACCGTACAAAATACACAAATACATACAAGACTAGTGACAGACACAAAAAGTGCATCAACAATTAATCTAATGCATATTTGTATAAAGAATGTAATTAAATATTTTTAATCGTGTTTTAGATGGAACAATATTTGATAATGTTTGTATGTTTTTTAAATTATCAAATATTAAATTAGGTAATTTGTGAGAGAAAAAAGTATAGAGAATAACATTAAATATTCTTTTAATTGGAAAAATAAATCAATTAATTAAATGAAGAGAGAAAAATACAATTATACCATTGTATCTATTAAAATACAAGCAAGTTACAAAAGATATTTATAGCCTTGCCACGAAATAAAATATCTAGATCTACAAAGTCAATGGGCCAGGATAAGTTCATTTTGTTGACAAATACATCATTGTTCACTCATAAAACTTACCCATATATATAGGGCTCGGTTCCAAATGAGAACCACCACGAGTTGTGAGAATTGTGAGAACTTTTTCTTCCCGCGCGAGTTGGGCCAAATTTTTTTTTTTGCACAAACGTAGATGAAAATATTATAAACACATCTGTAAAAAAAGAATAAAAAAAATTGTCGAGTCAGTAGTATTGCCTAATGCAAGTTATCTTTACACACTGGTGTAAATTTTGTACTAATATAAATATTATTTACGCCTCATTTAATGCGCATTTTTTTATTATTTTTTTTGTCGAAACAAATGATTTTTTATGACTTTTGAGAAAAAAAATTCGGAAAAATCTTTTGGATGGCCTAGTTCTTACGGTTCTCACAACTCAATGTGGTTTTCATTTTAACCATATAAATATATATATATATGTATATAGGGTATATATAACCCTTAAACTGAATGGACGTAACCGTAAGGAATGACGGTTACAATACCGGTTGACTTTCCTCCTAATTTTGATATAATTAATTACATTAGTATCTAAGATTATAATATAACATAATAATATAAAAGTATAGTTTATATTCCAACTAGTGTAACACCCCGCGCTATGCGCGGGAATTTGGTCGGTATCGGTACGTTATCGGCACTTGCTATAGCAACGGGAAGAGAATACCCAAAAAAAAAAAAAAAAATAAAGTCGATATGCCCAGAAGGATATGAACATGTCATTTACATCAATCTTAAACTATAAAAACGAATTGCGATACCGGTTAGTAATACTAATATCGGTACCAATGTTGTTCGGTTGTAATCAGTACGGTTCTTAACGGAATCGGTATGATACCTCGTATATATAGATTATGATACCACAGTTGCGTATACATCTTTTTTTAAAAGTTAATATAGAAAAATTAAACTACATGATATATTAAATATAACTAAAATATATTTGTTTTTCTATCATAAAGTTTATTACGTCAGTTAAAAAAAAATAAATAAATAATATAATAATAAGCAGCAAAAAAAAAGTAAATGATATAATATAATATCAAAAAGCATGTTTCTAACAATATATGTGTTGAGAGGGAAATTGTGTAGTGCTGAAATCCAAAACTCAAACGAAGACTGGCTCAAAATTAAAAAGACAGAAAGAATTACTATTGCGCTGACGTTTAAGAATTAATACATATATACAATAGCATTCACTTTTACATTTACTGTAGGAGATGTGGGCACTAAAAGAATTAAAATCGGTATGTTACATGTGCTTTTATCAAAACCAACAATGTTATAAATATATATAGAGAGAGAGTATAGATACCTGATACATCTTTTTTGCCCTATCTCTTACATGTTTTTTTTTGTCCGGTGTCCTACTTTGTCTTTTATATGTCTTTTTCGTGTCGTTCATAATAGATTTGTACTTTACGAAAAACACAAATGAATAACTAAGTATGTAAACCATGAAGAAGACTTTTAATGGGTAATTTCTTCATCTTAAATTCTTTAGTTTTATTTCTTTCCAACCTATGTTTAATGGGGACATTCATATTATCTGATCTTGCATGTGAGATTATAAGTAAATGAAGCTAGAATTATCCAACAAATTGATCATTACAATCATATGATATGCAGAGATCGAAGGAGGAAACTGTTTTATTGATCAATACAGAATACAACCAAAAAGTACAGAATATTGTTTTACATGAGAATGAGTATATATAACCCTTAAACTGAATCGACGTAACCGTAAGGAATGACGGTTACAACACCGGTTGACTTTCCTCCCAATTTTGATATAATTAATTACATTAATATCTAAGATGATAACATATAACACAATAATATAAAAGTATAGTTTATATTACAATACCCTCCCTTAAACTAGACTTTTATGTAACTAGTTTAGGATTGAGTTGAAGCCTTCATTCTTTTGTTTTTTCTCCGATCCATAGGCCGTGATGAATATGTTTGATTGCTCCATTCTTAAATGATGTGTTTTCACTCTTATTTGCCTCTTCTAGTGTCTTTATCATCCTTATATCTACTATCATCATAAACCGGACTTTCATCTGGATTATTTGTTTTTCCTAACACTATCATCCCATAAACGTTTGGCTTCGGGTACGTCTCACTACTTGGAATCGCGCGCCTTCTTCTCTTCCTTATGTATGTAATCTCTATCATCCTCTTGCCATTACGATAATCATCATCACCCTTTATAACCCTGCTCCGACCTCTTCTGGTCTCGTTATCATACTCTTCCTCATCACTTGTTTTTTTCGAGCTCCGCCCTTATGATTAACATATTCATCACCGTTCCTCCTATCCCTATTCCTGTCTCTTCTTCTCCTATCGTTACCATCTTTATCGTCACTTCTGTTGCTGTATCTATCTCTTCTATCAGAAACCTTTTCGGTATTAGATCTGTCCCTATCTCCGCCCGCCTATCATCGTCTCTTGTTTCTCGTCTTTGTATTAATCAAGTCCTGCATATGTCGTTCTTTTTCTTCTTCGGTTACTGAAACAGAGTATTGATCAATTCTTTGCTTCGTTTGTATTATCTCCATTGATATACGAGAGTATGAACTCGGTGTCATATATGAATCCGATTAATTCCTTTTTCCATATATGAGAGTATGAACTAGATGTCATATATGAATCAAACTAATCCATGTTCTTCGTTTCGTAATTCCTTTTCCTTTTCTCCTTCCCCTGTTTCTTGATCAATCTTCTTCTTTAATTTTTTTTCTGCGATGATTTCCTCCGTTTCATTCTTACTTCTTCAACACTGATGTTGTAAGTTCTGGGTCGTTTTCATAAATTCTTGACTCTTGATTCTTTTTTGATAGTTTGACTTTTGGTTGATCGTTTGATCTAAATTCCCTGCATATCTGATTTCTTTCTTGTATGGAGTGATCAAAAAACTAATTTTATAACCGTGTTTTCCTATCTCTTCCTTCGGTCTCTTTGAATCTGATTCGTCTCCTCCTGATTCTTGGACAATAGCGACAGACTACCTATATGCTACGTAGCGATAGCGATGAAATAGCGCCCGCTATTTCGTGTTTAGCAACAAGGTAGTACATAATTCAAAAAATAAAAAACAGCTATTTATAATTTATATATGTATTTATAATGTTAATTTTATACTTTTTATGTATAAATTAAAAAGTTTAAGGACCAAATGTAAACTACTGAAGATAGAGGGGGTTAAATTTTTAAATACACAAACTACTTTTACACATATTAAGTAAAAAAATACAAGTTTTAGGGACTGAATGTAAAGTAGTGAAAGATAAAGGGATTAAATGTTTAAAAACCTAAACTAACTTAAACCCTAAAAGCCCTAGAACACTCATATACGCAGCCGCTCTCTTCTTCTTCCCCCTTCTTCCTGTTTCCAGCTAAAAGCAGCACCCTCGCCGGAATTTTTTGCCGGAATTCGCGTCGGAAGTCGCTATATCGTCGCCGCTATGTGGTCGATATGTACCTTGTAGCGGCATATGGCCGTCACGTCACGCTATTCGCTATAGCGGCCGCCATAGACGCAATTGATAACTATGGACATGTATCTACTCTTCTTCTTCTTCTTCTTCTTAAGAAAGAGTCTTCTATGTTACTCGACTTCCTTTTCTGATTCCGTTCCGTGTGCAGCGGTACTTTATGATACTTTTCGTGGAGATTTAATTAAATAAAACAGAGTAACGATTTCTGATATAGTTTGCAGCAGAATTCTTCTTCCGGATCTTTTGTGATTGCAGCGGAGTCGATTCTTTCTTTGTTTGATCAGATTCTTGGTCCTAATTTCTTCAATTCGATGTTCTTTTCCAGATTGTCACTTGAATTTGATTTTTGATTAACCGTGGCTCTGATACCACATATTGGATATCAAGAACATAATTCGAAGATCATTACAATCATATGATATGCAGAGATCGAAGGAGGAAACTGTTTTATTAATCAATACAGGATACAACCAAAAAGTACAGAATATTGTTTTACATGAGAATGGGTATATATAACCCTTAAACTGAATGGACGTAACCGTAAGGAATGACGGTTACAATACCGGTTGACTTTCCTCCTAATTTTGATATAATTAATTACATTAATATCTATGATTATAATATAACATAATAATATAAAAGTATAGTTTATATTCCAATAGCATTCACTTCTACATTTACTGTAGGAGATGTGGGCACTAAAAAAAATTAAAATCGGTATGTTACATGTGCTTTTATAATAGATTTGTACTTTACGAAAAACACAAATGAATAACTAAGTATGTAAACCATGAAGAACACTTTTAATGGGTAAGTTCTTCATCTTAAATTCTTTAGTTTTATTTCTTTCCAACCTATGTTTAATGGGGACATTCATATTATCTGATCTTTCATGTGAGATTATAAGTAATATAATTAATTTTTTTAACGCATAGGCATGAAGCTAGAATTATCCAACAAATTGTTCAAGACATTTCACTAAAGCTATGTTTCATTAACTTGAGCGTTGATGGGAAGTTAGTAGGCATGGAAACCCGGGTAAAGAATGTAGTTTCATCTTTAGAATATGGCTCTGATGATATTCGCATGATAGGGATCAAGGGGATAGGAGGTGGTGGGAAGACCACTTTGGCAAGAGCTATTTTTGATCATATATCCATTTGGTTTGAAGGTAAAAGCTTTGTTGAGAATGTCAGAGAAGTTTCCAAGGGCTCTGGTTTGAAGGAATTGCAAAAGCAGATACTTTTAGATGTGTTAAATGATAAAAGCATTGTAGAAAATATTTCTGATGGAAAAAATAGGATGAAAAATTTGATGCGTGGTAAAAAGGTGCTTGTAGTTCTAGATGACGTGGATCATATAAACCAGCTTGAGGCGTTAGCAGGTGATATTACTTGGTTTAAGCCAGGAAGTAGAATCATCATCACAACAAGAGATGAGCAAGTGTTGGTAGCTCATGGTGTTCATAGTTACAATATTCATGATGTGAGTCTGCTATCACATGAGGAAGCAAATTGCCTCTTCAGTAGGTATGCACTTATGAGGGTGATTCCAAATCAAGGGTATGAAGAGCTATCAAGAAAAGTTGTAAATTATGCTGCTGGTCTTCCCTTAACAATCAAAGTTTTGGGTTCACATCTTTGCGGTAGAAGTGAACGTGAATGGGAAGATGCCTTAGAAAGACTAAAAACAATTCCGTTGAAGGAAACTTTGGAGATACTGGAACTAAGCTACAATGGTCTAGAGAATGATCAAAAAGAAATATTCCTAGATGTTGTATGCATACTGAAAGGTGAAATGAAGGACGAAGCAATCAGAATACTTGAAAGCTGTGGGTTTAGGGCTCATATTGGTTTAAGCGTACTTGAGCAGAAATCTTTGATAACTGTATCTAGTACTGATGGTTTACGCTTCCATGACCACATTGAAGAGATGGGTTGGAATATTGTTCGTCGTTTGCACCCTCATGAGCCTAGCAGACATAACCGATTATGGATTAAAGAGGAAATTGAAGATATATTGGTTAATGAATTGGTAAGGTTGAAGTTTATATGAAAGGTGAAAAATTAGAACAATTTTGTTTGTCATGACAAGTTTCATAACAGCTTTTTTATATTTTGTAGGTCCCTGTTTCGCGGAGGATTACGAACCTAAACCTTGTTATACAAACCTACTAGCGAGTGTGGAATCCAAGCTAGCAAGCAAACCGAGTTAGTAGCAAGTAGAGAAACAAACACACAAGTTCACCGATTAACACAACTTGTATTAATGCAATGAGGGTTCGGTTACAAGCTCAATGTTTACAGAAGTGTTCTATAAACTCTCTAAGTGTGTGAGTGAGTTCTGGGCAGAATGCTCTCTAAGCTTCTATCTCTCGGGTGTGTGAAAATGGCAGAACTTCAGAACTCCAGAACTTCAGAACTTCAGAACTTCAGAACTTCAGAACTTCACACTCAACACATGCATGGGTATATATACCCAGCTCAGCAGGTCTGGATCGAAGGATCTGATAGATGGTCCGAAGGATCATCTATCGATCACAGTTCATACGAAAGATCAGCATGGACCTCGAAGGATCATCCTTCGAGGTCTAATGGTCGAACCATGGTCGAACCATATCTTTCGATCACCTCGAAGGATCAGGTGTATCCTTCGAGGCTATCCTTCGATCTGAACATCTTTCAAATGTTGTCCAAGTCAAACCGGAGGATGGTTGACTTGGTCAACTTACAATACAAATCAGGACATCGTTTATATCAGACCGAATACAGACAAAGTACAGACACAAGTGCACCAACAAACTCCCCCTTGGCTGTAGCTTTGTCTTTGATCTCTAATCTTTGTCTTGTTCTTCTAAAAGTGTAGACTCGTCTTGAACTTCGACGGTCTTTGGTCTTCAAGTCTTCAAGACTCTGATGTCCTATCATGTCTTCAATGTCGGAGGGTCTTCAAAGTCTTCACGTCTTGAAAGTAGAAAGTGTATCAACAAACTACCCGTATCATGTAGGAAGTGTGTTGACAAACTCCCCCTTAACATAAGCTCCCCCTTGAGTTATGCTCGTGAAATACTTTAACTTTATGAAGTAAGATCCTTCGAGGTGATGATGATGGCCAGCGGCAACTCGATCATCTTCATTCATTGAGTGCCTTCGTGTCTTCATTCCAAAGCTCGTCAACGACCATGTTCTCCTAGCCTTTAGAATCTGCACATGCAAGAAATCTAAACGCGTAATGAGAACAATTGCTTGGAATATAGTATAAACAAATGACACACGAATGACCATGTCATAATCAAACACCGTCCGACAGTTTGAAAGTTTAATAAAATTTGTCAATTTTAGTTTTTAACTTTCAAAACATGCAAATTTCGACCGTTTATGAAGATTTAGTCAGTTCGGTTTTCAGTCAGGTTTCAGGTAACTAAGACTTGAGCTCCAACATCGTACGATCGAAAATAAAGCAGAAATAAAATCTTTTTGGCTTTTATAAAGTTTATATTAAAACAAGGATTTTAGGCGTGTTTTTGAAATTAAAAGATAACAATTTAAAATCCTTTGAGTGTTATCAAACGACATCACCGCTAATGTCGTGCTGATATGCACCAAACGACGAAACTGTTTAAAAGAAAAACAATAAAAGTTAAGCAGTAAATAAATAAATATATACAAACATTCTTTTTGCGAGTTTCGAGGGTAAGAGAATCATATCAGTGTACGGTCATGCCAAAACACTCTTGTTGTTCAGTTAGTTAACATTAAGATAAGCATCCTATAACAATTATCGGTATTGTTGTCCACTTAAGCTCAACTTATCAGATGTAATCATGTCGAGGGGATACGTTAAGGTATGATTTATACTTACCGACCGGTGTTCATCCACATCACGACACATTCCCGTATCAAGGTATGCACGAGTGTTCATCTTACCGGTGAGTATACCGATTATCATCTGTTTGACCGTATAAATTGTGAGATACTCACTTATTTTGATTTGAAAAACAAGCCCTATGTGATATAATCACTTATTGATGAGGAACTTGATTTTCGTATGCATGAGGGCACAGGTGCAAGTCCGTGAACAGGTCAGTACTTCCGTACAGCAGAGAGACGAACTTGACACCCGGAAAAATGTGATATTTTATCACTTATTTGATTTGGACATGTGATTGTTTATCACTTATTGAGGTCGAATGCAGTATGCAATATGTACACGTATGTATAGTATCATGGAAGATCTAGACTTGCGTCCCCGTTATTTTTCGGTAAAAGATACAACCATGATACCCAGATGATAAGCAGCATAAAGACCGAATATCTCAGAACCTCGGCAATCTATCAAACGAAATTTCGGTACTAAGACCATATGCCAATGAATGGTTCCCACCTGATCTTCAGTCGATTAAGATTTATATCACCCTGCACACTTTAAAATGATTGTGAGCCTACCGATACATCTTATATAGAGCTGCTTATCGTTTTGCATTTAAGGTTTAAAGAGGTTTGGATAGACCACTGATGTACTATCATTTTCTCTTTTGCTCGCCAGGAAACTCATTTTTGTTTTTCTATTGTTTTTGTGTTTTTGAAATTTTTCGATGTTTTTGGATTTTCAGAATTTTGGATTTACTCCCCCTAAAATCAATAAACTAAGATAAATTTAAAAACACACAAAGATATTTACAAAAATGATTTTCCGATGTTGGTTTTACTCTTGCTTGACCTTAATGCCGTTTACCAAAATTAAGTTTTATCAGAAAAGATTTAGCAAATTTTGGAAAAATGAGTTGGCATGTCGGTAAGCGGTGCGGACCATGACAACATTGATGAGTTTCATATTGAAACAATCACTTGTGAGGTGATATCCGAGATCAACGTGTCAGGTCAAAGAGTGCTGTACGAGATAATAACAATTCACAAAGCAGTTAAAATATCGACAAGTATAGGAGAGATTAAGAATTTAAAGGCGTATCCTGCAACTGTTCCGTGCATTGCAAGGAATCTAAGCACTCTCCCAACTGGATATCCACCCGGTGTGGACTTCAAAGTCGAATTTGCAACTACTGAAAAGTCTCTTGACAGCAATAAGCTCATAAACCTCCGGGTCCGGCTGGTCTTCCACATTGTACCAGCGAAGGTCTTGACTTTCTCTTTCAGAAATGGTGTGCGGATGTTCAATCCATGCAAAGGCATCGACACACATTTCACTTCATTCGTTCCTGTGGACCCGATCAAAAACCAGAATGACCAAATTTTTGGCACGTTCTTCAGTTGGTCGAATTTTGCAACTTCATTCAAACACATTCTCTTTTTCTTTCCTCTCTCTCCATCAAAGGCAACAATTTCTTCTGTCGCCTATGTTGTGCAAGGACATTCCACTATCAACAATCCTAAGACTATCAATAGTTCCTCCTGGAACTTCCTGCACACTCACTCAGAGATTAGTTGGAGAGAGGGACCCAAGCCTTCACAGACTTGGGTCGTCCGTCATCATCGAGAATTGTAACATCCATTTCCCGATGATTCGGAATTGATGTAGCTCCCCCTGAAACAGTTACCGGTTTTGGTATCCAAATCTCCTTCTGTTTTTCATGTTTAACATCCGATTTAGCAGGTCTTGTTTGGATAATCTCCGGTTTTAAAATCTTTTCAACTTCTTTTCGTTGTTTCTTTTTCTGTTTCTTTGCCCGTTGTTTAACAAGACGAGGGTCCTGTTTTGGTGAAACAGATCTTTTATGGTAATTGTTACCATGGGGGGCATCAATTTTCTCTTTCAGTTTATGAAGATATGGACAATTACGAATAATATGTCCAATGGTTCCACATTCAAAACATGATCTTCGTTCTACAAACCCCGAAGAATCATGTGATCGCTTAGCCGATGATGTTAAACTTTGTGAACCCGAGGTACTAGGCTTTGAACTGCTTGGTTCATTTCTTTTCTCGACAATTGTTTTCTTGACAAAATCTAAGTTAGATTGATTTTCAAACTTTTCAATTTTGTCTGTTCCCGTCGATTTCACAAAGTTAACATTTTTCTTCTTCTTTTGGTTCGGCTTCTTGTTAGCTTGAGCCGGTGTTTTACCTTTGGGTTTGGTGTGATTTTGCTGTGTTGGTACTGTTGGCAGTTTCTTGTTACCAAATTGCTTTCGAATTTCAGCTTTTGGAATAGGAGGACACTGTGTAACTGTAACTTTAGGTCCTGCCTTTCCCAAGAACTTACTCGTCGAATTCTCAAAGACTTTGCAGATTAAGGATTGATTAACATTCTTAATGGGAAAATCTTTGTCTGAGTAAATTTTATCATCACCAACTAGAGTGTACAGCAAATTCACACTCTCCGACTTCTTCTCAGACGAGGACTCAGTTGCAACAGTCTTAGCGGGTTTGACAGGGGGATCACATAGAATGTGATTCTCAAGAGGTATGTCCTCATTTTTGACTACAGCATCAGACTTTGTTGGGACAGTATCATCAGATTCATCATCAGACGAATCAGCATCCTCAATCACAACTGGAGGATCTTGATTCTGTTCAGCACTCACAAATGTATCTGCTGACACATCTGAATCTGAGGATACTTCCTTTTGGTATCCAAGTCCTGCAGCAAACTCCTTAACATCTAGAGGCACAGAAGGTTCAAAGAAAACTCTGTCCTCTTCATCAGGCATGGCGTCATAATTATGTCTCACTGGTGGTGGACACTTCTTGTACCCTATGCATGTGACATCTCTCTTTTCCTTCTGAACGTCAATGATGTGATCTAACACATAGCTAGAACTCAAATAACTGTCTAGCTTGAGTTGGATCGCATCACTTTCGGTTTTCACACAAGCCATCTCTTTTTGCATACTCTCAAGGCGAGATATATACAAATTAATATCAGTTTGTTTTCTTGAAACCATTTTAGTCAGTTCAGTTTTATCCTTCTTTAACGTTTCAATTACTGACTTAAATTCTTTTTCATGGTTTTCATAAAACATGTTGGCTTCTGTGCATTTAGAGAGGTCCACAGTCAATTTCTGATTGTGGAGAAAGGTCACATCATATTTTTCTTGCAAAGCGTCATGCTTACTTTGCAAGTCACTCAGATTCTCATTCACAGTAGTATGTTTGTCTTGCAAGTCAAACAAACTAGCTTGTAAAGCATCATGTTTGCCTTGCAACTCAGACATACTTTTCTCCATTTCAGCACATCTAGCATGCATCCTAGCACATTCATCACAATTAACAGCAGTGGGTTCATCGACACATACCTGACTTGATGAACCGTCGACATTAGCCATAAAGGCTGAATGGAGAGAAGACGAAGTATAAGCAGCTTGATCCACCAGAATAGATCTTCTTTGAGTTTCTGCTGCAGCTTCCTCCAAGAGTTCATCAATATCTGCATCGATTGCTGCATTCGATGTCTCACCCACATGATCATCACCAGAATTGGATGATTCTTCATCAACACTTCTGCTGTACCCAGAAGAGTCTTCATCTTCAGACGATTCACCACCACTGGCAGAAGATTCTCCACCACTGGTGTGAACTAGCTCCTTCACAATCTGAGCAAAACATGCTGTTCCATCTGGAGCATCACCACCCAACTGGATTGACCAGTCACAACCTTCATCTACCTGAACCGCAAGTGCCCGGTTGGTTTGGTTGTTGACGGGTACCATGGTACGATCATTGTTTCTGTTCTGCCGATTGCCTTGGTTTCTGAAGGGATTTTGATTCCCGTGCTGGGCTGGCTTTGTACATTCCCGTTTAAAGTGACCCCGTTCACCACAGTTGAAGCATTTAACGGCCTGCTTATCGAACCCATACTTGGTATCTCGCTTACTTTCCAAGCTGGTTCTTCCAGTACTCTCCATCCAATCCTTTGCTCTTCTCACAGCACTCGCAAAGGCCCACTTGATGTCCATCAAGTCCATCTCCTCTTTATCAATCTGCCTGTAATCTTCTTGTGTCAGATTAATGTTGCCAATCTGACCTTCTATCAACCCACAGTACGCGCTCACTACAGTGTTAAGCAGCTCCATGTGTTCCTTAGCCACTTCTACACTGATTTTAGAGAAGCTTGACGTGTCGAGCTGTACTGTACTTGACTTTGATTGTTGACCAGCAGATGATGTTCCTCCATAACATGCACGTTGTTGTTGTTGAGCAGGAGGAGGTGGAGGTGGTTGGATTGGATTTCCATACATGTCTGTGGTGGGAGGTGGCTTAACAGGAACTTGTATTGGATTGCCAAAACAATCGGTTGTTGTTATTTTCGGTTCACTTTGCCTTTGATTGATAACTGATGCCCACATTTCTGCAGTAATTCGAGGTGGTGTGGGAGGTTCGGCCCATAATGGAGATGACCTTGTATTCGTGTATTTTCCATCGTCTGGAGCCGGTGTACCCCACCATGAGGGAGTGACACCTGAACTTGTATATTCACCATTATCTGGAGCAGGAGTTCCCCACCAACTCGGATTCATCTTTGACAAGAAAAATAAATTCTATGTCAAAGTCACGAAGGATGATTGCCACCTGAAAGATCACACAGCCGAAGGTTCCTGGTCGAAAGATCTGCAATCACAGAAAGTTGTTAACAATAAACAGATCACAATCGAAAGATATAATCTTGTTCGAAGGATCAGCAGTACTCGAAGGATTACTGTTGACTCTCGAACAATGATCTCGAAAGATTCAAGAACTCGAAGGATTCCCTTTTGAAAGATCCTTATCTTTCGAGTCAAATCCCTATCTTTCGGACACTTATCTTTCGAATAGCTAACTTCCGAAGGATCACACTTGTTCGAATGATCAACAGTGTTCGAAGGATCACTGTTGACTTTCGAGCACTGGCTTCGAAAGACTCAAAATCTCGAAAGATTCACACTTGAAAGATCCTTATCTTTCGAGATAAAACAACTATCTTTCGAAAAGATTCCCTGATCGAAAGATATGTTTCGAACTTCGAAGGACTACTCGAAAGATGTTTATCTATCGAGCTGTCACTGATCGAAGGATTGTCTTTCGATGTCGAAGGATATCTTTCGATGTCGAAGGATATCTTTCGAATGAGCACTGACACACTGACACAGATGTGACGGGTTGGTGAAAAGGTGATTGGTTGGTAAGTCAACTTTCGGCAAAAGGGTATGGCAGGCTGACAACTTTCCCACCAACCAAGATTTTGAAAGATAATTTACCCAAAAAGGAAAACTTAACCCAGAAACCGGTGACCGGAACCTTAACCGGAATATTGCCGGAATTCACCAAATCACTCAAAAACAAGTTTTCAAGTTACCCAACCCACTTTAAACACTCCCGGTTAGTTTAGACACGTTTTTACTCAAAGAAAATGCAAGAAACCAAGTAAAAACAGGTGCAAAACCAAGTGTTTCAACACACCAAAACTTGTAAAAACCCGGTTTTAAACAAGGTTAAGAGCCTTAGCTCTGATACCACTTGTAGGTCCCTGTTTCGCGGAGGATTACGAACCTAAACCTTGTTATACAAACCTACTAGCGAGTGCGGAATCCAAGCTAGCAAGCAAACCGAGTTAGTAGCAAGTAGAGAAACAAACACACAAGTTCACCGATTAACACTAGTCGTATTAATGCAAATGAAGGTTCGGTTACAAGCTCAATGTTTACAGAAGTGTTCTATAAACTCTCTAAGATGTGTGTGTGAGTTTGGACAGAATGCTCTCAAAGAATACTCTCTCTTTCTGTCTGTGTGTCTATCTACCGAAACTCAACACATGCATGGGTATATATACCCAGCTCAGCAGGTCTGGATCGAAGGATCTGATAGATGGTCCGAAGGATCATCTATCGATCACAGTTCATACGAAAGATCAGCATGGACCTCGAAGGATCATCCTTCGAGGTCTAATGGTCGAACCATGGTCGAACCATATCTTTCGATCACCTCGAAGGATCAGGTGTATCCTTCGAGGCTATCCTTCGATCAGAACATCTTTCAACTGTTGTCCAAGTCAAACCGGAGGATGGTTGACTTGGTCAACTTACAATACAAATCAGGACATCGTTTATATCAGACCGAATACAGACAAAGTACAGACACAAGTGCACCAACAAACTCCCCCTTGGCTGTAGCTTTGTCTTTGATCTCTAAGCTTTGTCTTGTTCTTCTAAAAGTGTAGACTTGTCTGGAACTTCGACAGTCTTTGGTCTTCAGGTCTTCAAGACTCTGATGTCCTATCATGTCTTCAATGCCGGAGGATCTTCAAAGTCTTCACGTCTTGAAAGTAGAGAGTGTATCAACAAACTACCCGTATCATGTAGGAAGTGTGTTGACAAACTCCCCCTTAACATAAGCTCCCCCTTGAGTTATGCTCGTGAAATACTTTAACTTTATGAAGTAAGATCCTTGAGGTGATGATGATGGCCAGCGGCAACTCGATCATCTTCATTCATTGAGTGCCTTCGTGTCTTCATTCCAAAGCTCGTCAACGACCATGTTCTCCTAGCCTTTAGAATCTGCACATGCAAGAAATCTAAACGCGTAATGAGAACAATTGCTTGGAATATAGTATAAACAAATGACACACGAATGACCATGTCATAATCAAACACCGTCCGACAGTTTGAAAGTTTAATAAAATTTGTCAATTTTAGTTTTTAACTTTCAAAACATGCAAATTTCGACCTTTTATGAAGATTTAGTCAGTTCGGTTTTCAGTCAGGTTTCAGGTAACGAAGACTTGAGCTCCAACATCGTACGATCGAAAATAAAGTAGAAAGAAAATCTTTTTGGCTTTTATAAAGTTTAAGGCAACAATTTAAAATCCTTTGAGTGTTATCAAACGACATCACCGCTAATGTCGTGCTGATATGCACCAAACGACGAAACTGTTTAAAAGAAATAATAAAAGTTAAGCAGTAAATAAATATATACAAACATTCTTTTTGCGAGTTTCGAAGGTAAGAGAATCATATCAGTGTACGGTCATGCCAAAACACTCTTGTTGTTCAGTCAGTTAACATTAAGATAAGCATCCTATAACAATTATCGGTAGGATGGTTGACTTGGTCAACTTACAACATAAATCAGGACATCGTTTATATCAGACCGAATACAGACAAAGTACAGACACAAGTGCACCAACATATTTGCAGGGCACTGAAGCAACAAGAAGCATAAGACTGAATGATGCAGTTCTCCATACGAAAATTATTATGAAAGGTCTTAGAAAGATGAAGGAACTTAGATTTCTTTTTGTAAATCCTAGATATAAAACATGGGAACATCATGGAGTTCACCAATACTTGCCAGATACTTTACAATCTCTAAATTGGCGCGGATACCCTTATATCTATTTACCTAAATCTTTTCAAGCAAATAAGCTCGTAAACCTTGAAATGGTTGGGGGCAAAATCTCTGAACTCTGGGAAGGGAGCGAAAGAAAGGTAGAATAATTATTGATAGTTGGTTTTGCATAACTCGTTACAGTGTTATAATTTGTCATTACACTTATATTTGTTTCCTTTTATGATAGGTTCTTAATAAGCTCAGATTCCTTGACCTCACATGTTCAAAGTTGAGTACCTTAGACCTTAGCATGACTCCACATCTTGAGAAGTTAAATCTTCTAGGTTGCTATAAATTTTCGGAACTTCAAATGTCTGTTGCATGTCCAAAGCTTAAATTCGTCAACCTCTATGGCTCTATGGTAAGAAACTTCAACCTCGGCCTGACTCCAAATCTCGAGACCTTAGGTCTTCTAGGATGTAAAGAATTTGTTAAGCTCCACGTGCCCGTTAAATGCCCAAACCTCAAATTCCTCCATCTTGCTTATTCAAAGATGAGTAACCTTAACCTTGGGATGATTCCACATCTGGAGGAGTTACAATTCTCAGGCGCTGGTGGATTTGTAGAACTCCTCATGCCCGTTGAATGTCCCAACCTCAAATCCCTTAATCTTAATGGTTCTATGGTGAGTAACCTTAACCTTGGAATGACTCCACATCTCGAGATGTTAGATCTTTCTAACTGGACGGAATTTGTAGAACTCGAATTACCTGTTGAATGTAAGAACCTCAAATCCCTCAATCTTAGTGGTTCTAAGGTGAGTAAACTTAACCTTGGGATGACTCCACATCTTGAGGAGTTACATCTTGTCGGATGTAATGAATTTGTAGAATTCAACTTGCCCTTTGAATGTCGAAACCTCAAATCCCTCAATCTTAGTGGTTCTAAGGTGAGTAACCTTAACCTTGGGATGACTCCACATCTCGAGACATTAGATCTTTCTAAATGTAATGAATTTGTAGAACTCTACTTGCCCGTTGAATGTCCAAACCTCAAATCCCTCAATCTAAGTGGTTCAAAGGTGGGTAACCTTAATCTTCGGATGACTCCACATCTTCAGACATTAGATCTTTCCAAATGTAACGAATTTGTAGAACTCCACTTGCCCGTTGAATGTTTGAGCCTCAAATTTCTCTACCTATGTGGTTCTAAGGTGAGTAAACTTAACCTTGGTATGACTCCACATCTCGAGGAGTTACGTCTCGAAGGATGCAATGAATTTGTAGAACTCCATTTGCCTGTTGAATGTTCGAACTTCAAATTTCTTGATCTTAGGGATACTAAGGTGGGTAACCTTAACTTGGGGATGACTCCACATCTTGAGACGTTAAATCTTCAAGGATGTTATTGTCTTCAAAAAATTCACGCTCCAGTGGGATGTCTAAAAAAGCTTGTTTACTTAAACTTAACTGGAAGTTTAAGGTTTAAACATTTTTTGATTGACAAACGCTATTTATATCCTCATTTTTCAATGGCTAAGTTAGAACTAACTGTGGAGTCTGTAGATATATGCCCACTTCATCCCAACAATAATTTGCCAAAGTTTCAGTTTCAATGTAAATATGCTGAACCTGTATCCTCATGGAGTGGAAATGTTGAGAAGCTTATTTCTTTTGGTCTATGTGCTTGCACAAACCTTGAATCTTTTTCATCAAGCATTTCTGGCTTACAAGATTTAAGAGAGCTTACACTTAATGGCAGTATTTCAGAAGTGGTGCCCAAAGATCTTTGGCAGATTGAAAGTCTGGAGAAGCTAATTTTATGTTTGAAAGAGATTAAGCATCTTCCAAATAGCATTTGTATGATGAAACATCTGAAATCTCTTGAACTTAAATCTTGTTGGCTTCTGGAGCAGTTAACCATGGATTTTGACAGATTACAGTGTTTAGAGGAGTTACGCCTCACGGATTGTATACAATTAAGAGATATTCCGAACAGCGTCCGAAACATGAAATGCTTAAGACATTTACATATCTCCTATTGTAGTCAAGTTAAGGAACTGCCAAAGGAAAACCTTGAGCCTCTTTTATCAAGCATTTGTGGTTTACAACATTTTAGAGAGCTTACACTTGAAGGCGGTATTCCAGAGGTGCCCAAGGATTTGTACAGGTTAGAAAGTCTAGAGAAGCTGTCTTTGCGGATGGAAGAGCTTAAGCATCTTCCAGATAGCATTTGTATGATGAAATATCTGAAATCTCTTGATCTTAGTTATTGTAGATCCTTGCAAGATATTCCAGACAACATCTGTAACCTGAAATGTTTAGAAAATTTAGATCTCAGACAATGTATTCGAGTTGAGAATTTGCCAGAGGAATTTGGACGTTTGGAAAGTTTGAAAAAGATATATATAAATGGTACGGGCATTCGTAGTCTTCCACAGAGCATTTATCAATTGAAAGGTCTGCGTATTAATGGGTCTAGGGAGGAGCTTAAGTCATGTGGTTTTGAATCATTGAAGGAAGTGATCCCGGGATTCAATCTCCGGTGGTACGTAGAGTTGTGAATCCTAAGGGATTAGTATTCAAAGTCCAGCATAATCATAAATCAATGATGTTCAGGACATCAAGTGCCGCATTTTCGTTTTCCCCAAGTTGATAAAGAGTTTTGGTGATTTCAAGGTATGTTTATATAGGAATGAATGCATTGTTACAATAATTACTGTGTTGTAAGCAACCTTTTATAATTTCTGTGTGTCTGTGATTTTTGCATATTTGAGTTTGAATATTTGATTTGTGATTTATAGAATGTAAGAGTGACCATAGAGCATTTTAATTATCAGGAAAACCATTGGGTTTGTTGGGCGTGGAGAAAGAATGGAAGCTCTTGAACTGTTTTATACAAATTGAAAGGCTGGACGTGATTTAGGCATGGGAGGCGTTGTTCAAGAAGTTATAAGTTTCATTTGCTCTACGTGAAAGGCTGGACATGATTTAGGCATGGGAAGCTCTTGAACTGTTTTATACAAATTGAAAGGCTGGACTTTGATGTAATTACCAAAACTCATCTAGGTACTTGTACGTTGTTTTACTACTATTTGATGATGTTATTATTTTTTTAAATTTATTGAAATATTGTCAATTACATTGCTCTAGATATCTAACTTTCTCTTTATTGAAAATAGAGTTAAATGCCATTTTAGTCTATGTGTTTGAGTCATTTCGTCAGTTTAGTTCAAAGGTTTCATTTTTCGTCTGCCGGTCTAAAAATGTTATATTGTTACTATTTTAGTCCACTGGGTTAACTTCGTCCATTTTTTCTATTAACGAGAAGGGTAATTCGGTCATTTTATATGGCCTTATTGCCCTTCTAGTTAACAGAATTACATTTTCCGACTGAATTGCCCTTTTCGTTAACAGAAGAAATAGATAAAGTTAATCAAGTGGACAAAAATGGCAACGGTGAAACATTTTTGGACCCATATGCGAAAAATAAAATCTTTAAACTAAACTGACAAAATGGCTCAAACTACAGAGACTAAACTTGCATTTAACTTTTGAAAATATAAACAACTCTTGTATATTGTACACACTAAATTTGGGATATTTTATTTTGATTAATTGCCAAAATCGTTCATGAGGGTTGGGCACGTTTGTCAAAAATGACACTTTTGTACCAAATTGTCCTCAACGTTTGTAAGTTTTTGCCATTTTCATCCAAACCACTAACTTAGTTTATTTTTTCTGTTAATTTGAGGATATATGGATGAAACTGACAAATATAGAACCACAGGGACGATTTTGGCAATTTACTAAAACCCTTTTTAATTTCTTTTATTTAATTATTTTTGTTACATATATAATAAAAAAGAATATACATGGAGTTTTTAGAAAAAAAAATTAATTGATTTGTCATATAATTTTTATAAATTTTCATCCAAATCACTAACTCCGTTTATTTTTTCTGTTAATGTGAATGATGTTTTAAATTTTATAAATTAAGATAGAAAAGTCATTGTTGTGCAACACATATGCACACCAATAACAATCGATTACAACTTTTAGTATATTTATCGGTTGTAGAGATAGAAAAAAAATGTAAAACGCTACATATTTTTTAAATGTGTTAAACACCTACGAAATATGTTGGTAGAAATAAAATATTTATTTAATTAAGATTATGAGGGTAACTAACTAATACTTATTTAGAGTGGCTTGAGTAAAGAAACTTCTGATTCATAACATTATAATTACAATTTGGTGGGTGATAATGATACGTTATTTGATAGGGTTGGGAGGGGCACTGGCTTCTATTTTTCTTAGGAGCGAATATAAAAGAGTAGAAGATGAATTACAAACTTGGTACATATGATAAGATTTTTTTTTTTGACCTTTTTTAATAAGGTCATCAGCATTTTACTTATTCAGAGGTTTAAGTAGATTTTATTTTTATAAAACTGATCCATATAAAAAGTTGGAAATTAATTTCTATCTTAGTTTATAAACATCATTCGCCTTAATAAAAAAATTCACTTAGTTTGTGGTTGGAAGAAAATTTATAAAAGTTATGTGACAAAGCTATTATTTTTTTAAATATAAAAATTGCATGTATATTCTTTTTTATTATATATCTAACAAAATTAATTAAATAAAAAAATTAAAAGAGTTTGAGTAAATTGCCAAAATCGTCCATGTGGTTTTATAATTGTCAATTTCATCCAAATATCCTCAACTTAACAGAAAAAATAAAGTAAGTTAGTGGTTTGGATAAAAATGGCAAAAAGTTACAAACGTTGGGGGCAATTTGGTACAAAAGTGTCATTTTAGACGAAAATGACAAACCTGCCCAAACCTCAAGAACGATTTTGGCAATTAACTCTTTTATTTTTTATATATTGAAAAAATTGCTTAAAATTTTGAATTTGCTTGTATTTGTTTATCTGACCTTGGATATAGTTATACATAGAAAAACAAAAAGGAAAATAAGGGTGTTGTCCTATTACATTTTACCTATCATTGATTATTACTTTCTAATTATTTATTTACATAATATAAATTTACAACAAGTTGAAGCATTGAGGTATTGTACCCTATGTTTTGGGGGTTTTCAAAAAAAAATAAAAATTATGTTTCACTTTAAACCCAAAACTACTTGATTTTGTAGTTTTAACACCAAAGTTTATAGTTTTTGCAATTTAACCTCACAACCTTTTTACTTTCAACTTTATTCCCCTATGTTTTTCATATTTTGCAAATTTTTTTGTCTTACGTTTAGATCTAAATGTTGTGACTTAACACGCTACAATGTGTGTGTGGTTCAACGATTTTACGTTTTGTTATACGCTTCGTTCTAAATTTTGCAAGTTAACAAAGGGCAACGTACGTGTGTGGTTCAGTGTGTTTACGTCGTCTATTTTTTCCCCGTTTAATAAGTTCATCACAACGCGCGAGTCATAAATCTAGTTAATTATTAATTACTATATAACTAATTACCCTAACTTTTTTTTGTTTAGTTATCACTAAATCATTAGGCTTTTATAACTTTTTCCTTTTTCTAGTAAATATAACTTCAGTTTTTTTAGTATTTACTAATATTATGGATTTTATATTAGAAGACTGATTTTATAAAATATAAAGAATTTGAAAATAAAGTTAAAAAGTTCACAAGTAAATGTTTATTTTCTAAAATTCATTTTTAAGTAAAAATTTTTTTAATCAATATTGAAAAAAGTTAATTAAATGTTTTTGGGTAAAATTCAACAACGAAAAGAAAATTTAAGAAAAAGATTAATGTAAACGCAAAAATGAAAGATTCAAGAAAAAGGTATAACAATTAAATTATATATATATATATATATATATATATATATAGGGTAGGGTAGGGTTCTAGAGTTTATTTGTGAACAAAATGAACAAATCTTGACTTTTGATTTAGTAGATGATGAGATCTAAGATTAATGACATTTTTGTAATTATTATGTTATGTTTCAGTAATAAATAATTCTCACAAGGGTATTATTGTAACTTTCCATTAAATGTAACATTGGAAACCAGGAAAATGAGGAGTAATCATCGCATCTTTTAGTTTTATAATCTCCTTATTAAAACAAGAAAATCAGAAGGTGTCATCGGAATCCCACCGGCAAATGATTGCCGCCACCGTCGATACACAAAGTGTCATCGGAATCCAAGCAAAGGTACGACGTGTATACATCTGCGAGTTCAGTCATCAGAATCCAATAAAAAAACATGCTGCCACGGTCGATACACAAGGTGTCATCGGAATACACATCTTCGAGTTCAGTCATCGGAATCCAAGCAAAGGTACGATGTTTTAGTTTGGTACGTATCCTATTGTGTATAATTTCTATTTCCTTTGATGCTATGTAATCGGAAGCTGGGGTTTCGTTCACTCAGTGTTTAAATGTACATATAATTGGGGTCTGATGTTGGTTTTGAGCAAGAAAATTATTTGTATAGCAATGCGTTGTTATAGGCTAGGGTTAATTGAATTAAATTCTTGATTTTACTCTGTTTTTTTTGTTAATTTTACTCTGTTTTTTTTTTCATCATCATCACCCCGACAATATGTGGCGTTTTTCTGATGAGTTGTTAGTACAGAGATGTAGAGCGTTGATGTATACTTGTGTATTATATTGTTTATATTGAATTTGGGGAAAAAGTTTATGAAGACTGTACACTAGGTTGTACACATATGAACAGAGTATTTTTTATTAATAAACTGGGTTATGAATATTTATTAACACACCGTGTACACATGTGTATACGGTGATGTACACATTTGTATATTTTTATGAAGGGTTATTAATAAACTGGGTTGTACACATATGTAAAGGGATTTTTTTTATTAGTCTACAACTTGGGTTGTACACTATGTACAAATGTGTATAAGAAGTCGATACACAGGTGTGCAAAAGGTTGTTTATTTGTCTGCAACCTGGAATATAGATCGGTGATATTAAGACTGTTAGGTCATTTAAGTTTACGGATAATGTGCAGGCAAATGGTGTTCCTAACATAGTCCGGAATAGGTTTAATGTACTTTCAAATGAAAGATTTTTAACCTAATGTGTGGATGGGAGATGAGATTATCAACTGCTTTGCTTCGATGCTTAATTATGAAGAGTCTAATATAACAAACGGAACAACTCCATGGCTTTTCTGCCACACAATTTGGTTTGTAAGTATTTTATTTAGTTTATTTATAAAATTTATTAATATATGTGTTTGATCCGGTTAAGAAAAAGTAAGTTGTTTTGGATGTCTATGATGAAACAACTCATATATTGTTTGCTCAGAGCATCATTATGTTAACATAACAGTAAAGTAATTGTTACCTGTAATGATTTGTTGAACACTAGGATGCAGTTTTAGAAAACCAATGTAACTTTTGTGTAATATAATATTGTACATAAGGTGTAAAGGATAGTGTACACTTATATAATGCATTGTTGTGCACATGTGTACAGACTGTTGTACACAGGTGAACATACAAGTGTACACCAAAGTATAAACTGTATCCATAAGTATTATTGTGACAGTACAAGTGTTTAATTTTATGGAGTATGTGCAGGCAAATGGTGTTTCAAACCAAAGGTGGAATAGGGCTGGATATGACGATGCTGAACATCCAGAAAAGTTCAAAAGGATTTAGAAGGCGTGTTTGACACGATTACGGAAAAAATATCTTGCAAAAATAGTATGTTCATATGCAAATAAACGCCGTAAAAGAATATTGGCAGAAGTGGATGCATTTCACAAGATGAACAAAGACTTTTGATACTTACATTTACATGGTAGACAATAACAATTGTGACACTAGTTTATAAAACGTTGCTAGATACTTTGTTTAGAAGTCGATAGACGGTTTTTATTGTTAAAAATATGTTTGTGATGCACAATTCGAGTTTTTATTTGCTGCTTTGTGTGTTTTTGGTGATTTGGACGTTTTGATGGCCTGTGTATGATGTTAAATCGTTAAAAGATATCTCGACTGGGATTTTGTATATTGAGTTTGTATTATATGTGTCAAATAAAGTATAATCATATGTAATATACACCAGCGTATTGTAATTAAAACACTTACGTGTTGTTTATAATACATCAGTGTATTAAGATAAAAAAAAATTGATAATGAACATAATGTATCTGTGTATACATGTTACTGGTATGTGTTACTAAAGCTATGTTGGTGAATTGGTGTAAAAACATTAGTGTAGTGAGGCAAAAACATTTGTGTAGTAATCCAATGGTGAAGATGAAATACATGCAAACTAATGTTATAAATGAATGTAATGGTGAATATATACATAAAGGACTATAATAACTGATGGAGCAAACCGGAAAAAAAGTAGTAGAAACATTAAGGAAATATGTAACCAACTGGTATGAGTTTTAAAACAAAAGAAACATTGGAATTAAATAAATGAAAGTTTTTAACGAATCTATATTTCGCTCACATTGTCTTTGCTTTCTAATTCTTCAGTTCCGGACTCCGTTTCTTCGTCACGTTCTTCTTCGATAGACGAATCATCCATAGTTGCGTCGCCTTTTTTTAGCGGAAAATAGAATCGTGATACCTTACCCTTTTGCCACTTTGTGTCTATGTTTTTCTTTCTTTGAAGTACCCTACCCGTACAACATCCTGCTAGTTTTGCATATATCTTGTACATTGCAATTGCTACTTCAATTGTACTAAATCTTGCACCTTCAATTGGTAGAAACAGACTCTACATGTTTTAGATTAGCCAAAAAATTAGACAAACGTATAATTTGGGTATAACATAAAACAATAACAAATGTATGGAAAAACGTACTACAAATATGCAGCATACATGTGTTTCTAAAATACACAAACTCTTTAACAAGCAAAAACCTAACTCCAAAATACACAAGCGTATAACATAATGGCAGAATATTTATGAACCCAAAAAACAGAGTATCTACAAGAATTAGGGAAAACATACCGGCAATATCCACCATTCTATAAAACCGACACACAAAAAATAGCTTTTTATCAACGTATAATCAAGATCATCGTAATGCTTCAATCTGAAAAATTAATTGTTCTAAACATGAATAAACATCAAACCCCAATATAAAACAACAAATCGATGGAAATCAATACTGAGATGCGATAAAACTGATCAAAGAATCCATGTAGCTAGCGACACACAAAGTTAAAATAAAAAACCTGGACGATTCATCGTTGTGTGAAAAACGGGTTGAATTCTACTTGTAGTCTTGCGTCTTGGCTATTGGGATCGCTGCTACTAGCATCCTGCATAATCTTGTTCGTAATTTACAAAAAAAAAAAAACAAGATGATACTGTGAATCACGAAAATAATGGTTAGAGATATGATCGAATCATTGAAATTATTGTATTAAAATCTTCTTGTTTCCAAAAATATAGGACATGTAACTGCCAATCATAATAGAAAATGAAATTTTATAAAAAAAATGTAAAATTACGATCATAACCTTTTCATCAACAAATCAAATGAATGGTTGAGATTAGTTCACTTTGTTCACAAACAAAGATGTTGTTCACTCATGATCCTAACCCTATATATATATATGAGAAAGTATAATGTACTTCAAGGCTTAACCTACATTAACATACATGACAAAAAATATAACGTGCGTTATTATCATAGAACATGCGTGATTATAGTCCCATGCTTGATTATGTGGTCCCATGCGTGATTATATTGTCCCATGCGTGATTATACCCCTGATCCAACGGTTACCATTGTCTCCTACGTGATGTATGATAAGGCTTTTTGTATGTTAACCTTACTATATATATATATATATATATATATATATATATATATATATATATATATATATATATATATATATATATATATATATATATGTATATATATAGGGGATGGATCATGAGAAAACTAGTTTTAATAAGAAAACTAAAAAACAACCATTGATCAAACAAGATCAACGGCTAATATAAGTCATTTAATAAATCACGGACATTTAACTATAATCTATACACAGGAGGGTAGTTTGGGAAATATACAAGTAAAAAAAAAAAATTGGACCGCCTATCCTCACCAACATTCGTTCAGACATGAAAAAAAAGGAACTCTCCATCTCTCTCGGCGATATCCTAGGGTTTCATACAAACGGAGATCGATGCACAATCGATCCATCAATTCGGTAAAAAATAACGAAGATCTACCAGGTATGAACTCTATCACGTTAATTTGCCTAAAAATCATCATACATTTTGATGTATCACTCACACAACACATCGATTATAACTATGTTCGCACCGATCACTGTAAATATATACAAAATTGATAAAATCATCACACATTTCATGTTTAAGTCGTTAATTGTGGATGATAATTGACGTTTGTTGTATGTAATATATCGACACTGATTTATACACATATAATCGCCTAAACATATGATATATGTGTGAGATTCATGACTAAAATGATGAATGATAGTTATGATGAGTGTAATGTGTCTCATATGTGTGATAATCGTGTATACTGTTCACATGTGTAGTACACCGTTGAATGATATTTAGGACGCGTGTAACGTGTATCACATATGTTTTATCTGTGTTTACTGTTCACATGTGCAAATATAAGGTTGACTAATAGTTAATATGCGCATAACGCGTCACACATGTATGATACTCATGTATATGGTTCACATGTGCAAATATGATGTTGAATGATAGTTATGATGAGTGTAATGTGTCTCATATGTGTGATAATCGTGTATACTGTTCACATGTGTAGTACACCGTTGAATGATATTTAGGACGCGTGTAACGTGTATCACATATGTGATACCTATGTTTACTGTTCACATGTGCAAATATAAGGTTGACTGATAGTTAGGATGCGCATAACGCGTAACACATGTATGATACTCATGTATATGGTTCACATGTGCAAATATGATGTTGAATGATAGTTACAATGCGTGTAATGTGTCTCATATGTGTGATACTCGTGTATACAATTCACATGTGTAGTACACCGTTGAATGATATTTAGGACGCGTGTAACGTGTATCACATATGTGATACTCGTGTTTACTGTTCACATGCGCAGATATAAGGTTGACTGATAGTTAGGATGTGCATAACGCGACACACATGTATGATACTCATGTATATGGTTCACATGTGCAAATATGATGTTGAATGATAGTTATGATGAGTGTAATGTGTCTCATATGTGTGATAATCGTGTATACTGTTCACATGTGTAGTACACCGTTGAATTATATTTAGGACGCGTGTAACGTGTATCACATATGTGATACTTGTGTTTACTGTTCACATGTGCAAATATAAGGTTGACTGATAGTTAGGATGCCCATAACGCGTAACACATGTATGATACTCATGTATATGGTTCACATGTGCAAATATGATGTTGAATGATAGTTACGATGCGTGTAATGTGTCTCATATGTGTGATACTCGTGTATACAGTTCACATGTGCAATATAATGGTGAATGATAGTTAGGATGCGTGTAATGTGTCACACATGTATTATACTCGTGTATATAGTTCACACGTGCAATATAATGTTAAATGATATTTATGATGCGTGTAATGTGTCACACATGTGTGGTACTCGTGTATACTGTTGACATTTGTAGTACACCGTTGAATGATATTTAGGACACGTGTAATACGTATCACATGTGTGATACTCGTGTATACAGTTCACATGTGCAATATAATGGTGAATGATAGTTAGGATGCGTGTAATGTGTCACACATGTATTATACTCGCGTATATGGTTCACACGTGCAATATAATGTTAAATGATACTTATGATGCGTGTAATGTGTCACACATGTGTGGTACTCGTGTATACAGTTCACATGTGCGTTATAATGTTAAATTAAATTTCGGATGTGTGTAATATGTATCACATGTGTGATACTCATTTATAAGGTTCACATGTGCAATACAATGTTAAATGATATTTCGGATATGTGTAATGTGTCTTACATTTGTTATATTTGTGTATACGGTTAACGTGTGCAATACAAATGAAATATATATATATATATATATATATATACAAATATATATGTATGATATGATGGCCATGTGTAATATAAATGATAAATATGTTACTGATATACGATGATTATATGAGTTATAAATATGAATCGTATCCACCACTTGTTTATTATGGTCACACATATAATTATGTTATATTACACGTATGTTATATTCATTATATGTTCCATTTAGCAGCTGATGCGATAAAAGAAAAAAAAGAAGAAATGATGGCGAACCTCAACAATGATGAAAGTACCGGAAATATCGAAACAAACCAGGCAAAACCAGGTATTACTACAAAAAAAACATCAATATTATATTTATTAACATCATAGTTCGCAAAAAAGTCAGATTCGTGGTTATCAATGATGAAAGCCATAACAAAGAAAACGAAGCTGTAAACAACAAGGATAAAGCTCGAGACACCAAAAGTAACGTTGTGAATGACGGAGAATTTGGTAAGTTATGATACGTAACAATAAAAAGAAATACATATGTTCACTTGGAAGCATTACATGCAGTTCTAACGCACACACACATTCAAATACCCATATACATAGTGTAATTTATTTATTTATTTTTATAAACAGCCAACAACACGAATCATCCATTAGCAAATAAAAGGAAAAGGCAGAAAGCACCTGACACGGCCGATACTGTTACAGGTAATTAGTACGCAAATGCGCGTCATTCATATATATATATATATATATATATATCTAAACCCCCCACCCCCTAAAAAACCTAAACACCCCCCCCAAGCTAAATGCTAAAAAAACCTCCCCCGCCAAAAAACCTAAACCCCCCTCCCCCCCCAAGCTAAAATGCTAAAAACTAAACCCCCAAAAAACCTAAAAAAATCTAAAAAAATCTACAAAAATAAAAAAAAATCTAAATTTTTTTTTTTGAATTTTTTAATATTTTTTATGTTAAAATCGCTACTTTTAGAAGCCAAAAAAAAAGTTGTTTTTTTAAAAAAAATTTAAAAAAAAATTTTGGCTTCGAAAATTAGCGGTTTTTTATAAAAAATATTAAAAAATTCAAAAAAAAATTTTTGTGTCATTTTTAGCTATTTTTAGGCATTTTTGGTGTGTTCACATTGGTTCTCGCGGTTCTCACAATAAGAGGTGGTTCTCGCATGATCTTCTCCCTATATATATATATATATATATATATATATATATATATATTGCACACGTGCCCGCAGTTATGTTTGTTAAGCGTTAACATGTGATTATGTGTCCTACGTATTGTATTACACATATGCTACTGAATATGAATGTAATGCACATGTGCATCATAAATGTAGTGTGATATGTGCAACGCAAGTGAACACCAATAATATAACATATAACTGTACTGAAACGTGTATATGCGCGAATAAACTCATATATGTTAAACACATTGATACGGTTAGATGGTCAAAACAATAAAAAAAACATGGACTTAAATGTATATTTTGTGCGGCTATATGTTGTATGTGTTATATTACACATGCGATTGAAGGTGACTTAATGTGCATCCAATGCACACGTGCACAATTAATGTAATGTCATAAGGTCTGATGTTTTGCAGGTGTGCATATTAAAGCCAAAAAGACAAGGAAATGCTCAAATGAAACTGATGCTAACAATGACAACCCATTAAACGAAGGATCGGTTACCGTAAAATTGAAGTCGATGAAGTTGACACGCTCGAAAACAATTGACGATACTGTTACAAGTATGTAATTTTAGTATGGTATATGATAATGAATTAGTACGCAAATACACGTCATTAAGTATATATGTATTGCACACGTGCACCACGAGTATGGTATATGATAATGATATATGTACCAAACTGTTATGTAAATGTATTGTACTGTATTTACATGTGAGTCAAATGTAACTTTTAGTGAACACATACACCACAGTTATGGTTGTTAAGCGTTAACATGTGATTATGTGTTCTACATATTGTATTACGCGTATGATATTGAATATGGATGTAATGCACATGTGCATCATAAGTGTAATGTGACATGTGCAATACAAGTGAACACGAATAATATAACCTATAACTGAACTGAAATGTATATATGCGTGAAAAACTCGTTATATATATATATATATGTGTGTTATATCTGTTACCATGAGATTATATGTTGTATGTGTTATATTACACATGTGATTGGATGTACATGAGATTATATGTTGTATGTGAAATGTCATAACGTCTGATGTTTTGCAGGTGTGCATATTAAAGCCAAAAAGACAAGGAAATGCTCAAATGCAACTGATGCTAACGACAACAGCCCAATAAACGAAGGATTTGTTACCGAAAAATTGAGGTCGAGAAAGTCGGTACGCTCGAGAACAGTTGACGATGAACACAAAGACGCAAAAAACACACCCAAGGGTAAAAAAACGAAGGTTACAAACGATAGCAATTGGTGTTCAATACGAACACGTGTATCTCCGAGACAACTGTGTATAGCGATAAAGGGTATGACAGAGAAACAGAAAGAAGCTGTTAGAAGCCTAGGTTTTGGTAAACTTCTATCAATCCAAAACGACGGCATACCCGGGAGGTTGGGCCATTACGTAGTTGACAATCTTGACACATACAATATGGAGACCAATGCAGGATGTGTTAAGATTAAGATTGATGGGGATACAATCCACAACCTTCTGGGGATAAGAAACCATGGTATATATCTAGAAACATTCGAATACAAGAAAAATTTTGTTGGGATTATAAAGGAATGGAGAAACATGTACAAGGGAAGTTACGTTACACCTTCAGCCATATCAAAAAACATAGAGGAGAACGGAGATGACGATGGAATAATGTTCAAACTGAATTTTTTGACATTATTCATGAGCACATTTGTTGAGAATCAAGACCAAGGAAAGTGTGATCTTAATTTCCTACACCATATAAGGGATGAAATAAACCCACAACATGTTGATTGGTGCGCGTACATCGTCAATTCGATCAAGAAATGCAAAAAAACATGGAGAAGGTGTGACAAAAATTGTTTCTTCACGGGCGCGTTAACAATCCTAACGGTATGTATTACATGTTTTATATACGCACACGTGTGTGTATGTGTGTAATTGTAATTCACGAATTGCGTTTGTTATCACTATAATGATCACATTTGCATGTTGATCAGATTTCACGTGTAATATGACATTTATTACACACGTGATATGTATTGTGTTTATAGTTAACATGTAATATAAAAAATGTGCTTGTAATTCAGTTGTAATGTATGTGCATTTGCAATTCACAGATGTAATTCACATATGTATAACCTGATAAACATGTTGTAACTGTTTTATGTCACACATGTGAAGAGCTGTTGTACGTTGATCGAACAAATGTCCCTCCAATAAATGTTGATCGACATATGAGCTCGCTTGAATTCTGGACAATCGAAAAGTTGCGAAAGAGGGAGAGAATCGAACTGAAAAATGGAGGTTTTGGCATGGGCGAGTTAAGAGATCAATACGTTTATCGAAAAAACAACACATCTGAACATGTCACAAAACACAATTTGAACGAGATAATGCTTTACGATGATACGAGTAATCCAACTGATTTGACGGTACGTTATTGTATACATTTATACAAACATGTATTATATATATGTATATATTCCACACGTGTGCTACATACTTATCATGTAATATCAACAGGGACATGTTATAAAACTGGACGCTCTGTTCGATCGCATCATGAGGGACAAAAAAATATTAGAAAAAGCTTTTTGTGATGCATGTTTGGCTTTCCCGGACGTACCTGAGATTCAAAACTGCATACAAAAATACCAAACAATATACAAAGAGATGATTGATATCAATGAACATGTAACTCAAACTGGATGGACACAGTTTTTTGAAGAAAATATTGGGGAAATCATTGAAAAAATGAACAAAGTTGCACATGTGAAAAAGAAGAAAGAACGTGATACCTCAATGCCAAACTTTGATCTCGGCATTAGTTCACAAGAGTCTGGGAGCATATCAGGTGAAATAAACTTAAAAACTGTTGAGCATCAACAAAGCGCGTCTATTAATCAGCCGGTAGACATCAATGAAAAACTGAATGACGAGGAACAACTGATATGGTTATATATGTTGGCAATCGCCAATGACAAAAATGATGGAGAAAAACGACAAACAACTCAAGAAAATAATGCAACGAAAAAGAAAACGAGAGCAATGTCAGAAGAAGATGCAAAAGCAGAACAAAAACAAATGGAAAAGGAACTGAAGGCAGCAAAAATAGAAGCAGAAAAGAAAGAAGTCAAAAGACTGTTCTTGTAAGTTTTATTACATTGATGCGTTATGAAGTTTGCAAAATATTATTATGATTCACATGTGTAACTGATGTGAACGTATATGTATACAGGAAAGACATTTTCGCAACTGCATATGGACTGGAAACAAGAGCGTTTCTGTTAGCACACCTTATTCCAGGCAAACAGCTGTACACATGTGCTATAGATTGTTGGGCGGGTGTTTTGAATCATCAAGAAGGTTTGAAAAATAAGGATGAACCTAAACGTTTGTTTTGTTACACGTCGACAATTGTAAGTATTATATGATAAACAATTTTTTACCATTACTATTAAATATACTCAAAAGTGTTTTTTTTTTTTTAAATAACAAAACAGAATGGATGGATGCTAAACAGAAAGCATACTGTGGAGGCAAGGACAACAACATTCAAAAGAACCTCTTAATAGTGCTTGAACGTAACGCCGACAAACTTGATTTGAAATCGTATGATGTAGTTGTGATTCCTGTACTGGAAAGTCACCACTATTACCTAGTATGCTTTGACTTGAGGGAGCCTTCAATTGAAGTGATAGATAACATGCATCCAAAATTTGCTTGCGTATCGATGAAAGACGGTAACAGCTTCGCGTCAAAAGGCACACCAAACAAGATTGTAAGTTATTAAAATATAATGACAATGACATTAAACAATGATACACATAGGCACCATTTCAATGTGGATGTTGATATCACCTAACATACACTTTATTATTGGCAGAAACATATCGTATGTGCGTACATGCGTAGTGTCCAACACCCGAGTGCACAAGCATTATGAAGCGTAACGCTATCAAAGAAAGAGATTGGCTGGGCAACAAGAGACAACTTCACTGACTGCGGGATTTTCGCCATGCGGCATATGGAGATGTACTATGGAAAGAACAAACCGTTTGAATGCGGATTCAACAACAGGGAATCAATGCAACAAAGTCAGTTAAACAACCACAGGATGAAATATTGTGCAAGAATCCTGCTTTCTGATGCAAACGTGTTCAAAGAAAATGTTATAGCGGATGCAAAGAATGAAGCGAACACGGCCAAACAGAATGAACCGGAAGGTGCAACGTATAAAGGATAGATGGAAAATCGTATCATTTCGATATTGCTTTTGACTATTATCTCGTATTGATACAATCTTTAGATGTTATGATTGATACAATATTATTAGTATAACATGATTGTGTAAGACATATGATGCTTTATGCACGTTTAAATTCTAGCATCTATATTGGATACGAATGTTTATCGGTTTTGACAGTTGTATGCATTTCACGTGTGTAATGTTTTAGCAAACAGTATCATACAAAAAGAAAAAACGTATCACAACTTTATGATAACGTTATACAACACACGTGAAATACAAGTACATAACTAAAAAAAACGAACGTATCATGGCTTGGATTATTCTGAATGATTTTTATTTGTAATATAATAGCAATATCATATGAAATGTACATATAAAATGAATGTGAAAAAATCCATCAGACGTGTAATATGATGTCAACATCGATGTTACCATAAAACAAAGTAATGCATACATGTAGTATAATATCACATTGAATATAACGTCAAAATATGTAACACCGTGTATGCTTATGTAACATAAACTCAAGTTTAAACATGTGACACAATCCATAAAAAAACATGTCATCACAAACATGCTGCATGTGTAATAGAAAAAACAAATCCATAATCCCATGAAATTTATTCGAAGCACATGTGTAATGTAAGAGTCACATTGCTTATTATGTAAAAAAAATCTCGATGTTGTATAAACCAAATCACTCTTCAAGCGGGTCGGACGAACGTACGGTAGATCTTCTAGTGGATCTTCTAGTGGCCCGAGTACAAATACGAGACGATGGTCCAACAGATGTATCACCGTTAGACAAATCAACAACACCAACGTGACATGAATCTTCTGGAACAGCAACATTACCAGCTTTAGCAGCTTTTGCAGCAGCAGCCGCGGCTTCCTTGGCAGCCCGAACTTTTTCACAATTACGTGAGTCATGATCATTAACGTATTTCTTTCATTTTCCACACAGCCTAGTAGTTTTAACACTATTAACAACAACCTTTTCCCCGGGACCAATGAGTCGATGGTTGGTACCGCACCCTTTGTTCCGGATGCCTTGTGGCGGATTTATCGAGACTTCCATATCTTCAGGCTGTTTGAGAAGGTCACTGATCACAGCTGATGTCTTGTTACACGCCGGTTCGGTCGGGAATTCGCGAAACACACGGTTCCAAATTTCTTTAATTTCACCAGACAACTCAGAAAGTTTACCAATATTACGCCTTAAACGATCAGTACACTCAATGACCAAATCAAAAATCTCATTCCGGATTACAGATTCCGCGTTGGTATCGGCAGAATACCTGTTCGACATGCTAAAAACCCTCCTTGGCAATATGTCTCGTTTCTATCTACCAGGTTGATACTGAACGGGAATTTCGTCAACCTGATTGTATCTATACACGCAAAAGGCATGCCTACACAAATAGCCAAGGCGCGTATAACCCATACACGAACAAAAAACCGATCTATCACGTGTATCAAAACTGACCTGCATCACATGTGTATATGTTACAAATGTTAAAAAAAACATAACGTTGATAATTATAATATACATATGTAATACAACAATATAATAAGCCAATTACCTCAAATTCATTAATATCTTTGTACTGCCTGTTAGTATGAACAATGGTATAAATTTTTACCCCATCAAGTTCTAGGGTTTTTAAGCAATATAGCAGAATGTCATGCCTCTGTATATCTCTTTTTGCACCTCCAAAAACAGCGTATGTGTATATAACTCCGAGGCATGTCTTTCGATAGGCACGTTCTTCGGCATTGATGGTGCTATTGTGTTACTTTCGAACTCCAATCTGCGTTGAGTGTACCGTTGCCCATCAATTGCTGTGTCGAAACACATCAAGAATTGCACGAGCGTGTTTGTTCCACTAGAATTTGTTTTAAACAGGGAATTCGAACTCACACACCTCGAGGTGGTTTTCATTAGACAAAACATGTGCACATCCCTAAAATGGCACGGAACCCATTGATCCCTAATCTCATACATCTCGTTCAGCCAATTATTTTCTTTCAAGTGTAACCCTTCCATAAGCAAATTCCATCTTTCTTCAAATTCTTCAGGTGTGATAAACAAATTCCAAACCAGCTTATGTATAGCAGCTCTCAAGTCTACAATCACCTGCAATCTGAATAATAAAAAAACACAAACATAAATGAATGACATTAAAGTATACAACTATTACACATATGTAGATGAATGTATGTAAAAATACTATCATACCTTTACAGGAATTTTCCTTACAATATGCCTGAAGAAACACTGGTTCAACAGACCGGAATCAGTTGGACCAGGGGTTTTGAATCCGCATATCAGGTTAGTTCTCTCTCAATTGGTTCAGTGGTAATCGAACTTCTTCTCCGGCTATTCTGCAAAACAGAGCACCGTTAGCCTCGTCAAGGGGAGAAGAGGGTTCTCTCCTTGACCCGACTCCGGTGTGAGAATAAGTATTTGTATAGAGAAGATAAGGTATTTGAATAGTGGAATTGGATCTGAATTCTTACCTGAAGCATTCTCCTATTTATAACCAAGAGTTTGGGAGGGAAAATCTGTTAATGAAAGATAACGGAAGATGCTATCACCGTAGCGGTTAGCTTTCCTTCCGTTAAGTCTCTTAACTCTTCGTTAAGTTGCTTCGATCTGATGTGGGTGCACACGGATCATGATTTGATCTTATGGCTAGGGGATTGCCACGTGGAAAGTGATTTAAGTGGAGATCATTCTTCAATCACATGCTATCGTTGTGATTTCAGGAATGATTGTGATGGTGACACGTGTCCAGGCGGTTATAACCGTCTGGGTGATGCACAATGGTATTTCTTCTAGAAGATTACTGTTGTAATCTGGTGTGGCACTTCATAGTGTGCACACGGCTGGATAGGTCTTAAGTAAAATAATATCCAAGTCTGGATATTTGGGTGGACATTTTGGTCCCAGGGTTTTGACCCTTGTTAAATGGAAGGTGGCGCAAGGGTTCAGTTTTCCCTTGGGTCGCGCGACTATTGCTCGTTAGTTTCTTCTTTCCCTTAGCAAGACCTATGCGCGGCTGCGCAAGGTCAAAAAGGGGTGAAAAGTCGGTTTGGTGGTATGGCCCCATATCCTTTTTGAGGGATTTTTGGGACCTTACCCCTTCAAGTCCCCCCAGTCTAGTGTTGTACTTATGCAAATAAGTGGAGCACTGGACTTAGGAGAGGGAGGTGTTTTTTGAGTAAGGGATCTTTTATGAGAAGACTCTATTTCTTTTTGAGGATTTTGAAAACCCTTTGACTTTATAGGATGGTACAGTTAGGGCTGTAGATCAGGCTGACATTGTCAGGTACGTGCTGCTATCCGTGTCATTCACGCGCGTGTGCAGACGCGTGTATACTCTTCTGCTCTTCTGATGGACTGTGACATCCGGAAAAATTGCTGTGACGGTTCCTGATGCTATTTATTGCGATAAGTATATAACGTTTGGGTAACCTCCTAATGCCATCATTGTTCTGTTGAAAACTTTTCCCCTTCCTTTCTTTTCTTGAGAAAATCATCATTCCTCTTTCTATGTCGACCGGAGAAAATCAAGAAAGTCTTGCTGAAGAGATGTCTTCTGATCTTCCACCATTGAAGTGGCCGAGGGGGTCTTTTGACGGTTTGATGCGAAATCTGAAGTTTCAGGAAAGTTGGGGTGCTCTGTAACCTGAGGAAGGGCAGACGGCGGCAGATGCTCCGTCTGGGTATATCACCCTTTTCTAGGATTTCTTCTGCGACGGCAACTTTCGTTTGCCTGCAACGACGTTTCTTCTTGACATTCTTACATTTTATAACATTCATCTTTCCCAACTGCATCCTATTGGTATGGTCAGGGTTCGACATTTCGAGTTCGTGTGCCGGACTATGAATATTGAACCGACCGTTCGTCGATTTAGGGTTTTTCACCAGATGCACTGTACCCAGGGATTTTACTCTTTTGTTCAGAGAACTACTGCGAAGAAGATTTTGCTTAATCCCCCTAAATCCTTCCATGATTGGAAACAGAAATTCTTCTTTATCAAGGCCGGAGTGATTCCGATAAGGATGGTGTTGAGGGGGAAGGAGGATGTTCCTATTGAAACACTCCAAACCCCTTCTGAGGAAACTTGGTATCAGGATCTGAAGGAGATACCCAATATTGCTTTACCGGAGAAAGCCCTTGTCGGAGCCGGAATGAGTTTAAACTGGAAGAAGGATCGGGACGACAAGCCTGTATACACCGAGGAGGGTCATGGTATGGCTTACGCTTCTCTTTTCTTTTTTCTTCTCTTTTTTTTTTGACTGTCTGTTTTTCCCTGTAGTTGTTTCACTGTATGTTGCTGCTTATAAAAGAGAAGGAGGGAGAATGGGTACCATCAAGAAAAATCCTGATGAAGAATTTTGGTATGATCGTATTGTAAAGAATTTTTCTATTCCGCGGGACGCGGATCTGTCTGATCCTTCTGCTGCTGGCGCAGGTAAGATTGTGTATACTATCCGTCTTAATTTTTCACTCGCGCCTTTATTGTTCTTCTGCGCTTTATAGGTGAGTTTTCGAATTTGGGCGTAGGCCCTGAGAGGAAAAGACGCGCTACGGTTAGTAACGTTGCCCCCAAGAAAGGTGATGCAGGGAAGACTCAATCTTCCAAAGTAAAAAATGTTGAGAAGAAAGGTATGCGCCATTCTTCTGACAAGTGTGATTATGTGGTGGTTTCTGATACTTTGGAGGGTCTTACGCCTGCAGTTACGGCCGAAATCTTAACCGAAAGACTCTGCTGATATTCCTCCATCGAACCCGGATGATCCAATTGATTTGGAATCTAGTCCTGAGCACTTGGTGCAAAGAGGAGCGAGCAAACGAAAACATTCTGATACTGGCGCGGAGGATCAGCCTCCTAAGAAGGTTCAGAGAAAGAAGATTACCCGAAGGGGGAATCTTGATGCTTTTGTTACGGAATCTGTTCCTGGTAAGCAATATTTTCTTTTGTTTCCTTTTAATGGGGTAAATTTTCATAGATTTTTGCTTTTACAGTAACTCCTGTTGCTCCAACTCCTATCGATGTTCAAGCTGTGGTGCATGAGGAACTTCCTCCTACTCCTCCGCATGCGTCTACGACTGTTCAATTGAACGCTGCAGAAGGTGCTGATGGCGATGCGGAGAAGATTGTTGAGACTGAGAGGCCTGCTGATGCTAACCCAGGCAAAGTGGATGATACGGAGAACCCTTCGGCTCCTGAGGTGGTTAATCAGGACCAGGGGAAAGGATCAACCGAAAAAATTCCTACTCCTGCTCCTTCAGATACTATGCCGGAGCATGCTGAGAGGACGACAGTTGAAGAACAAGACTCATCGGCTAGTATTAGTAAGCAATCTCCTACCCGTCCAGAAGAAACTTTGGGTGATTATTACTATCGGAGCTATTCGGAGAAAGACGCTGGTGATCTTCACGCCCCTGTTTGGAACTTGAAGAAAGGAGATAATTTTGCGGACTGGCATGTGTGCCAGGATTGGTTGCAGGGGATACTCCCGCCTGGGGAGGTCAAGTTTCAAGAAAGCCGATCGTGTGATCAAGCCTATCAGGCTTATGTCGCTGCGACTGCCTCTCATGTTTCTACCACCCATCGCATTGTGCGGGAGTGGTATAATATGCATAAGGAGCAGAAATCTTTCGCGGCGGCTCAGAAGAAATTTATCAATGATGAGAAACATCTGGCCCAACTGATGGAGAAACTAAAAGATGATCAAGCCAAATTTGAGGCTGAGCGGAAGACTGAGGAATGGTCCGTTGCCGGTTGGAAAAGAAAGGCCGAAGCTGAAGCTGCTCTCCTTTCTGAAGAACGAAAAAACTGGCGGAGGATTTGCGAAAAGGATAATGCGGAGAAAGCGAATCTCCGCCTTACTATAAATAACCTCAAGGATGATGTTGAAAAACTGAAGAATCAAGATGCGGAAGTTGAGAGATTGAAGAAAGAGAAAGCTGACTTGGAGGCTTTGTTGGTAGAAGCGCGTTCTCATAGGGAACGCAGCGAGCAACGAGAGGTACAGGCTTTAAGTACTCTTGCCATTAGGGATAAGGAACTAGAGGAACTTACTTCTTTAGTTTCTAACCAGGAACAACTGAAAAAGGACCTGGAGCTTGCGCGTTCTAAACATGCCGAGTCTTCTCGCCGCTTGACCGTGACTGAAGAGAAATTGTAAAACTCAGAGACGGCGCGGGTGTTAGCAGAGAGCGAGCTTGAGCCTTTAAAAAGTGACATGACTTGGTTAAAGGATCGTGGAATTGCTTGTGTAAGTTCCTTATATATGCGCTTGCGTTGATTCTTTTTCTTCTTCTCCCCTTTCTTTCGTCTCTTTCTTTTTTTTAATCGTTGTTGGTTGGTTTCATAGGTTGCTGAATCTGTGTTAAACTCTAAAGAATTGGACAAGACTGTTGCGGATTTGGTGGTTGCTGCGCGGCGTTATGGTTATGCGCAAGGTTATGCAGAATGTTCTCAACATGTAACGAGTGCGCTTAAAGTTGCTTGGGATGACAGCAGGTCTGCTACTTTTGGTGTAGATACTGCGGCCGCGCTTGCTACCATGAAGGCGGAGTTTAACAACTTACAACTCCCAGTTATGGAGTTGATAGATGTAGCGCTACAATCGGACGATCCGGTAGCGCAACTTAAAGAAATCTTTCCTGATGGAGAAGAAATTTTAGAGTAGGGTGAAATTTGTTTCTGAACAATTTGTGTTTTCCCCTTTGTTTGTAGGATGTATATCCTTGCGTGTTACGTTTATTTGTGTGGAGACTCGAAACACTGTCGTGTTTGAATCGTGCTAGGGCGTATTTGTACGCTGGAAGTAACATGTTTCTATTTGTTTGAATGCCTTTACAATTTCTTGCATGAGTACAATTGCTTTTTTCTTAAGTAAGGCAAATGAATGTTGGTATGAAGCTCGTGCGTGGATTTTATAATCACTGACGAATGATACGAATGATAGAAACTTTGTAATTTTTATTCATGGATAACGCGCAGAGGCATTACAAAGTCTTAATAATTAGATGAAACTTAACTTAGTTCTGCCATCTTTGTCGTTTCCCTGCAGAATCTCTTAAGTCTTGGCCCGTTTGTTGGAGGTTTCTTCTCCACGGGTGATTTGCTTAATCTCCTTGCGCATATTCTGGAGTAGATGTGTAAATTCCCCATTTTTGAGGGCTTTCTCTATCTCGGTGCGCAAGGAAATGCAATTGTTCGTGGTGTGTCCCGTATCCTTGTGATACTCGCAATATTGTGCTAGATCCTGACCACGTTTACTCTTCATTGGAATTGGTGGTTAAACTGATAATCCTCGGTACTCAGGACTTCCGCCGGAGTTTTGGTCAGTGGGGTCCACTGCCTCTCCCTGTTTTCATGCTTGTTTTCTCTCTGAGCGGAGAGTTTGTTAATTGTTGCACGAGCATCTTCAGAGGAGCAGCTTCCAGATGACTCGCGCCATGATTTCTTGAATCTTCGTTCACCTGTTGCGTTTAAATTTGTGGGCCTGCTGTGTGGTGGTGGTGGTCTGTTTGTAGTGGGATTTTTCTCTGTTTGTGCGTAGACCTTAGCCGCCGCCATTATCTTATCCCAACTCTTAGGGAGGCCTTCTGTTCCGGATAGTACTTTGACCATATCATCACATCTGACCGCGTATTTAAACTGGGCGCGGATTAACTGTTCGTGGACACCACCGATCTCCAAAACTTCCTTATTATACCTGGTTATAAAATCTTCCAAATTCTCATCATCTCGACGCCATATGTTCATGACATCAGATGTATCCCGTGTTGAGCGCCTTTGCTGGCTGAAGTGTGTTAAGAATTTTTGGCGCAGGTCTTTCAATGACTCTATTTGCCCTGTTGGTAGATTGTCAAACCAAATTCGCGCTGGCCCTGTTAAGGTTTGAACAAACAAATGGCACCAAAGCGGAAGGGTCCAACCGCCAACCAATCCTGCGCTGGTGAATACCCTCAGATGGTCGTCAGGATCAGTTAACCCATTAAATTTGCCAACGTTAGATGGTAACTTTGCTCTTTCTAACAGGGCCAGAGCTATTTCCAGTATGAACTTCGAGTTTTCCGCTGCCTCTGCAGGGCGGTAAACTAAGTCGTAATTATGCTTTGCCTCTGGGTTGTAAACCGCTCGAGGCCTGGATTTGTTGGAGTTTGGGTGTAGTCTATTGAATACGCTGGTGTTTGCGCTCAAACGATATGTTTGGTCAGATTCATCAGTGTGAGCATCCCAATGGAACCCCAACCGATCATGAACTGACTGCCTCTAACGAGGCTGTGACTCATGATCTTGTCTCTGATAACTGCTTGTTCCATCATACGTTGATTCTTCTCGCTGGGAGGCATGAGCTCTAGATCTCGGCCTTCGCGATTGCGTCACAGGAGCAGTTTGAGCACACAATTGTGTATACACTGCATTCAATGTTCCTTGTGGCCGAACATACCATGATATCGGAGTTTCCCCCGGTGGTAGAATTGATTAAGCGGGATTTACTGGAAATATCCCTGGAGTAACAGGGTCATTCGCTCCATTAGATTGGATTTCATTATCGTCGGAGGCCTCTTCGACTATCCCCTCGACTGGTAAATTGTTTCCGACATTTGGTCGAGGACCAGGCTGTCGGTGAGAAGATGAGTTTTCTGCCATATGCAAAAACAGAAAAAACGGAATGAACTGAACCGAAACGAGATAGGAACTAGAAAAACTGAGAAATCGGTGGGCGCCATTGAAGAAACACTGGTTCAACAGACCGGAATCAGTTGGACCAGGGGTTTTGAATCCGCATAAAAGGTTAGTTCTCTCTCAATTGGTTCAGTGGTAATCGAACTTCTTCTCCGGCTATTCTGCAAAACAGAGCACCGTTAGCCTCGTCAAGGGGAGAAGAGGGTTCTCTCCTTGACCCGACTCCGGTGTGAGAATAAGTATTTGTATAGAGAAGATAAGGTATTTGAATAGTGGAATTGGATCTGAATTCTTACCTGAAGCATTCTCCTATTTATAACCGAGAGTTTGGGAGGGGAAATCTGTTATTGAAAGATAACGGAAGATGCTAACACCGTAGCGGTTATCTTTCCTTCCGTTAAATCTCTTAACTCTTCGTTAAGTTGCGTCGATCTGATGTGGGTGCACACGGATCGTGATTTGATCTTATGGCTAGGGGATTGCCACGTGGAAAGTGATTTAAGTGGAGATCATTCTTCAATCACATGCTATCGTTGTTATTTCAGGAATGATTGTGATGGTGACACGTGTCCAGACGGTTATAACCGTCTGGGTGATGCACAATGGTATTTCTTCTAGAAGATTACTGCTGTAATCTGGTGTGGCACTTCATAGTGTGCACACGGCTGGATAGGTCTTAAGTAAAATAATATCCAAGTCTGGATATTTGGGTGGACATTTTGGTCCCAGGGTTTTGACCCTTGTTAAATGGAAGGTGGCGCAAGGGTTCAGTTTTCCCTTGGGTCGCGCGACTATTGCTCGTTAGTTTCTTCTTTCCCTTAGCAAGACCTATGCGCGGCTGCGCAAGGTCAAAAAGGGGTGAAAAGTCGGTTTGGTGGTATGGCCCCATATCATTTTTGAGGGATTTTTGGGACCTTACCCCTTCAATGCCACATACACAGCCGGTGAATAGATTTATTGAATACACCAGAAACTGCTTGTTTCATCGCAGCATCCTGATCGGTCAACACCAATGTTGGTTGCTTAGTGTTATCAGCTTTAAGGAATGTGGTAAGCAACCACGTGTAAGAACCAAATGTTTCATCGTATAATAGCCCAACACCAAATGTGACACACTTTTTATGGTGATCGACACAGGTAAACGGAACAAATATCATGTTATACCTTCAAAACAAAATAAAACAATGAATTTAGTGTAATATGACAAACATAACATCAGTAATACATTCATTAATAAAATAAAATCGTTATTACATAGATGTAATACAACAAAACAGTGTAACTGATTGTAACCACAGTGTTCGTATCATTTATGCAACATAATAAAGATAGAAAACTTACTGATTCGTATGATATGTTGCATCAAAACCTACACATCTCCGAAGGCTTCGTAATTGCATTTGGATACGTCATCAGCCCAGAACAATGATCTTAACTCACCGTCAACCACCACACATTCAAAAAAGAAATTTGGCAGGTTTATCATACGAGCTTTTAACGTATCAACAACCATTTGTGCATCCTTCTTGCCGATAAAAGACAGTAGATCTCTAGTGAAATTTTTGAATTCTACTACAGTTCCTTGTACATTATGGTGCCCACCCTTAAACGAAGCTTGAATCTTATGCGCGACATTAGGGCCAATTTTGTTCAAGCTTAATTTGTGAATGAACCTCTGGTCTTCATAACTAAGTTTCCTCCTTTTTCTGGTAAAGTCCTTGTCGACCAATCCATGATTATGAGCTTCAATAAAACCATAAATGAAGAATTTTGTAGTGCCTGAGATAGCTTTAAGCTTTAGCCGCGCCCTGCAATCAGTAACTTTGTAGCTGCTACTTCGAGATACTTTAAAAGCACTAGGGTCCATCGATTCAAGTTGTGTTTGCTTAGGTTTACTGGATCTGGTACATTGCATATACCTATGTGTAACAACCGTTCCATTTTTCTTCATGGCACCCAAACGTACAAAAAACCCAGACCTCTCAGCATAAGACTTGTGCATATTCTCAACGTCGCTCCATGTGTCAAAAACCATTCCGATAGTAGGTGTATATTCAGGAGACACCAAAGATTTCCAGAACTTTGTTCCATCAGTTGTTATGTATACATGGCTGGTTATATCTCCTTCAATATGAACACGAAAATTACAGACAAATAAAGAAAAAACATTGCACATATGCATTATAGTAATATATTTAAAAGATGGACATATACGTACATACAACACACACACACAGCATGTAAAACATACATACATACTACATACATACTACATACATACATACATACATACATACATACATACATACATTACATACATACAATACATACATACATACATACATACATACTACATACATACATACACATACATACATACATACATACATACATACATACATTACATACATACATACATACATACATACATACATACATACATTACATACATACATACATACATACATACATACATACATACATACATACATACATACATACATACATACATACATACATACATACATACATACATACATACATACATACATACATACATACATACATACATACACATACATACAATACATACATACATACATACATACATTACATACATACATACATACATTACATACATACATACATACATACATACATACATACATACATACATACATACATACATACATACATACATACATACAACATACATACATACATACATACATACATACATACATACATACATACATACATACATACATACATACATACATACATACATACATACATACATACATACATACATACATACATACATACATACATACATACATACATACATACATACATACATACATACATACATACATACATACATACATACATACATACATACATACATACATACATACATACATACATACATACATACATACATACATACATACATACATACATACATACATACATACATACATACATACATACATACATACATACATACATACATACATACATACATACATACATACATACATACATACATACATACATACATACATACATACATACATACATACATACATACATACATACATACATACATACATACATACATACATACATACATACATACATACATACATACATACATACATACATACATACATACATACAGACACACACACACACACACACACACACACACACACACACACACACACACACACACACACACACACACACACACACACACACACACACACACACACACACACACACACACACACACACACACACACACACACACACACACACACACACACACACACACACATACATACATACATACATACATACATACATACATACATACATACATACATACATACATACATACATACATACATACATACATACATACATACATACATACATACATACATACATACATACATACATACATACATACATACATACATACATACATACATACATACATACATACATACATACATACATACATACATACATACATACATACATACATACATACATACATAGGGTTCATATATACAATAAAAAAACAACATATTATATTGAAAATACAAACATGTTAACAATTAATGATATATACAGTTCACATCGTAATATCAACACGTGTACACATGTGTAATACACATTTTTTTTAATAAATAAATAAATTATCTAATTGATCAACGTCATACAGACGTAATGGACGGACATTATGACTGCCATAACTTGAATTGTTACCATCAGTTGACTCATCGATGCGTTCATGTCCGTCATCATCGGTAGAACCGATTAATGCGTCAACAATAATTGCACCATTGTTTGTAGAACTGCTGGATGAAGCCATACCTGAACGATTTAACAACAATATCGATTAAACAACAATCAAACATGTCCGAATTCCGATTATGAACAATATGTGATAAAATAAACATGAAATCCGATTACCTACGATTGTTAAACACGAATTTGGATGCGAAACAACTTTAATTCAGTATGAGATCCGTTATATGTATGAGTAATTGATACAATTATGGAATTGATTGATGTAAGATTCGATAATTGTTGAACACGAAACCTCCGTAAAAGAAAATCGAGACTGTGTGTGTGGTTTATGAATTGGGCGAACAGAAAGCGTGTAAATATGTTTGTTGACAAAAATACCCCTATGTTTAATAGTTTTTTGGTTTTCTCATTTATATCTAGTTTTCTCATGATCCTATCCCTATATATATATATATATATATATATATATATATATATATATATATATATATATATATATATATATATATATATATATATATATATATATATATATATATATATATATATATATATATATATATATATATAATGTAAGTATCTATAGAAAACCCACTTTAATTTAGAAAACCCGGGAAACTCAAAGCTCCCGATGTTTTTTTCTTTTAAAAAAAATTACACATGTTATATACATGTTTTTAAGTGTTTTGGGCAAAAAAATCAAAAAAGCGCCGAGTAGATATTTTTAAAAAAAATAAACAACTTTTGGTGTAACACATGTTACAAATATGTCAGATGAATGTAACATGTGTTACACCAAAACTTGTTTATTTTTTTAAAAAATATCTACTCGGCGCTTTTTTGATTTTTTTTGTTTAAAACCCTTTAAAACATGAATATAACATGTGTAATTTTTTTCAAAACAAAAAAACATCAGGAGCTTTGAGTTTCCCGGGTTTTCTAAATTAAAGTGGGTTTTCTATACATCCTTCCCCTATATATATATATATATATAGGTGGAGGATCCTGTAAAAAGTGCTCAAAGTGTAAGAAGTGTGAGAAGTCTATTATAACACTATATATAATACTATATAACACCATATAAACACCGTATAACAATATGTAACACCATATAATACCATATAACAGTATGTAACACTATATATCATTATATAACAAATATAACACTATAGGGTGTCTGATAGCATGTCTATGATAGATGTATAGTGTTATATTTGTTATATAATGATATATAGTGTTACATAGTGTTGTATTGTATTATATGGTGTTACATATTGTTATACGGTGTATATATGGTGTTATATAGTATTATATATAGTGTTATAATACACTTCTCACACTTTAGGCCCTTTTTACACTATCCTTACCCTATATATATATATATATATAGGGAGCCGCTAGAATGAAAACCACCTCGAGTTGTAAGAACCGCGAGAACTACACCCCACGGAGGGGCGTTCGCCGCGATTTTTTTTTTTACAAGTAGATGTGTGCATTATAAACACGGCCGTAAAAAATCACGGCGAACGCCCCTCCGTGGGGTGTAGTTTTTTACACCTCAAGTTTGGTGAAAAAAAAAGAAAAAAGAAAAAAAATTAAAAAACACCAAACTTGAGGTGTAAAAAACTACACCCCACGGAGGGGCATTCGCCGTGATTTTTTACGGCCGTGTTTATAATGCACACATCTACTTGTAAAAAAAAAATTGCGGCGAACGCCCCTCCGTGGGGTGTAGTTCTCGCGGTTCTTACAACTCGAGGTGGTTTTCATTCTAGCGATCCCCTATATATAGATATATATATATATATATATATATATATATATATATATATATATATATATATATATATATAGGGCAAGGATAAATCGAAAACCCACTCCAGTTGACTAAACCCTGAAAACCCATTAATCACCATTGATCAAACTAAATGAATGGGTGAGATTAAGTTTGGGCCATGTCTTTCTTTATTTCCACTTTTCTGTATTATTTAATACATTGATTGTACATTAAAGGGCAATATAGGAAACATAATTTAATCTCTTTCAAGAAAGACAAAAGTCTCTATATGCACAGACCATCAAATCGGCTGAATTACCTACTTCAGTTGTCTTCTTCATTTCAAAATTTCAAAAACATCAAAACAAATTCTCTCTCTTCCAAAAATTTTCATCAAACATTCTTCATCTATACCCAAATCAGCGAAGATGTTCAACTATACCCAGAATCACCGGCCAAAAAATCGCTTAAAGATCTTCAAAATCGCCGTAGAATATCAACGAACGCCGGAGATATTCAAGAATCACCGGAGAATTTCAACGGTCACCGCCGGAAAAAATCAGGCTAAAAACGAGAGGATTCCAGGTGCGTCGCTTCTTTGTTGACTAAAATTATCAGCTTTGTTTTAGCTATTCAGAATTAGAGAGTTTCAGATGATGATGACGATGACGGTGGAGTTTGTTGAAAATTTGTTTTAGATCTTATTTTAAAGGAATTCGAGCAGTTAGGGAGGCCGCCGGAGTGTGTGGGGGTGGTTTAAGATGGTGGCGGTCAGATGGAGATGGTAATGGTGGTCGGGTGGGGCTGTTGCAAGGTGGTTGTCGGGTGGGGCTGGTGCAACATGCTGGTAGTGGTGGTTGGCGGAGGTGGTGTCGGGTGGGGCTGGTCCACTTGTATATATTTTCAACATTTGTGAGATACGAGTCAACATTTTGTTTCTGTCTTCAAAGATTTAGGAATAGGTAGAGTTTTGGAAGAACCCAGTCGACATTTAACACATATATAACATTATTTCACTGTCTTCAAAGATTTAGGAATAGGTAGAGTTTTTTTTTATTAAGTGCATGAATTTGAATAAACACACCTCTCTTTCGTAATAAATATATACTTATGTAAATGCAGGGATGAAACATGGTGGTTTTTACAGAGAGAGATGCAGGGATGGGATGGTGGTGATGAGTCAACTTGTGCAGATTTATTTTTGTATTGATTTATATATTTTTATGAAGAAGATTATTTGTTTTCAGTTAGAATGATGTTAGGATCTGATATTTATATAACAAATAAATCTAACTAGCAAAACATATATGAATATAGGATTTGTTACATTGCTAAAACCCACTTACGTTGTGTTACATAAAAACCTTTCTAAAAAAATAGGAAGTGTAATATACAAATATTTAAACAGTTTTTAAAAAAAGAAACACAATTTTCTTAAAAAAATAGGAAGTGTAATATACTAATTTTCTACATAAAAACATGCAACAAGGATAGAATGTAACATACTAATTTTCTAAAAATTAATTAATATACAACGTTGTCATGAAAAAAAAAGATATTCAAGCAAACATCAACAAAAGCACATGATCAAACACACATAGAGCAAAAATGTACAAAAATCTCAGTGAAAAAAAAAAATGTAACAAGGATACAGCAAAAATGTACAAAAATCTGAGGCAAAAATAAAATGTAACATGGTAAAAACAAAACCAAAAAATCCATAACATATAAAATTCTCAGATTCAACACATCAAAAGTCTACATGAAAAATGTAACATGTTTTTTTTCTTCGATTGTTACATTTCTAACACCCGGTTACACAGTGTTACATAAAAAATGCCTAGATCTTGGAGTTTCATAACTAAGACGCATAAAATTGTTATGAGAATTGTACATCAAAAATATAACATGCATATAAAAATATAACTTTATTAACAGGAATCCAACAACACCAGATCCACAAAACACAACAAAAATGCTTGGTTTGAACAAAAATGTGTAATTTCACCGGATCTTGCCTGGTTCGAACAAAAAACTTCAGCCTTCTCTTTGATATCTGATTCATCATCTTCTTCATTTACGATTTTCTTCAAAATCAAACCAAAGATGATCCGTCTTCATGGGGGTTTGAAAAGAAAACATGATGGATCCAGATCTAGATGACGGGTTCAGATCTAGATCTTGACGGGTTTAAAAAGAAACATGATGGATCCAGATCTAGATCTAGATGATGGTCCAGATCTAGATCTAGATGGCGTCCACATGGATCTGATGCTCATAAGTTTCTCCAATTTCATTTGTGATCTTGTTTTATCTATATTGGAACAAGAGAGAGATAGGGAAAAGTGTGGTAGAGAATAGAGATGAACGAGGATCTGGTGAATTGTTATAAATTGTAGAAAAAGGATATGATTATATTCTAGATCTAGATATGTATTAGAAGGAATAGAGATACAAAGAGAGAGAGAGAGAGATATGAGGTTTCTGATGTAAATAAAGAGAGAGAGAGTCAGGTTTGTAATGATGAAAAAAGAGAGAGAGATTAGACTTACACTTTTCTGCACATGTAAAATGACGTAAATACCCCTCTCTTTGTCTTTATGCACATATGAGGTGGCTGAATCCTAGCCACACATGTGGGTTTCTTGGGTTTTCTCAACTGGAGTGGGTTTTCTCATTATAATTAGCCTATATATATATATAGTGTGAGGTTCATTGGGGAATACTAAAAAAGTGGGGAACAACGGGGAACCGACTCAAACGAACTCCGATTGGACTCATTCCAGCGGCGTTGGAACCGTCTCGTGGAACCCTGACTAGGATCTTTTGACCCTGAACCCTAAATCATAACTGCTAAACCCTAAATATATTAGGGTTTGGCTTTTAGGGTTTAGTTTTAGGGTTTAGCCTTAGGGTTTAACTTTAGGGTTTAGCTTTAGGGTTTAGAGTTTAGCTTTAGGGTTTAGGGTTTAGCTTTAGGGTTTAGCTATAGGTTTTAGCTATAGGGTTTAGCTTTAGGTTTAGCCTTTAGGGTTTAGCTTTTAGGATTTATAGTTTAGATTTTACGGTTTACCTTAGGTTTTAGCCTTATTTTTTAGCTTTAGTTTTAGACTTTATGAGTTAGGATTTATGGTTTAGGGTTAAGAGATCTTAGCTAGGGTTCGGCGAGCCGGTTCCAACGCCGTTGGAATGAGTCCAATCGAAGTTCATTTGAGCCGGTTCCCCACTGTTCCCCACTTTTTTAGTGTTCCCCAATGAACCTTCCCATACATATATGTAGGATCGTGTGCTGACCCAAACGAGTCGGTCAGAGGTTTGCTCTTGTGAATCAGATGCGGAATTATAAGAAACACAAGTAGAAATAGCACGTTCTTCCTTCTAACTCTCTTTTGTATTGATTTAACACAGTTTACAGCTTGATCGTCACACCGGCAGAGCTTCGGCGTGGAAAAACAAGACCTCTATCTACTGAATCGCTCATGGGGCCTATTTATAGGGATTCTGGACCGCTCATGTGATCATGTGACACATGAGCGGTTCAGCCCATGTCACATAGGCGACCCAAGACTGCCATAAAAGCGGTCCATGATAGTTAATGCCCTAAAAGCGATCCAGACACATATCTCCTATACAAACTTCTATTTTCTCGTATTTCGAGCCCTAAGCTATACAATATGATATAAGGCTTGATCCTAGACACCTAGACGGAATCAACAGATGTAGTGCACCAACAGACTCCCCCTCAGATGTTGATGGAGTCGTCACCACACACTGACTTTAAACGCTGTATCTTCACCTCGTCAGGCTAGATCAGTCTCTGGGCTTTCTCTTTCTCTTTGACTCCACCTCTCGATTTGCTGACATTCTTTTGGACTTCAGCAAAATCTACAGGATCCATGCCTGGCTTCAAACACTCTAAATCTCTTGATCAAATCTCTTGATTCCTTAAGTTCATCAGCATCATTAGAATCAGGATCGATCAGATTGGCTACCTGCACAATCTTAACCCAGAAATAAATTTCGTTTACATATATCTCAAATTTCTGTGCACTAACAGTATAATTTTCGTTTAATATTCTATGATGAACCACTTGAAGAAGGTTAAATTTTGACAAAAACAGTTAGATTTACACAAAAACTCCCCCTCAGATGCTGTTCATCATATTTAGCATTCAGAATTTTGAAAATCAGATTTTCAATATCAGATGTCGAAAATCTTTTTGAATTTTTTTTTTTAATTTTAACCTAAAAACACACAAAAATCTTTTTGAATTTTCTGAGAAACCAATTGTTGATACCACATGTAAATGAAACATAATGAAATGAAATGTTTACAGACACTATTTTTGTGAGTTTGTGCAAGAGGATCATATCAGTTTTGAGATCAATCACGAACACCGTTAAGCTTGATTTCATTTTAAGTTTCAAACAATTTTACCTAGATTGTCATTACATTGTCAACACAAAGTTCAATCGATTCGAGATACGATATTAATGTTTTAGAAACTTGAACTTAACTGTGTATCACTCCACTTGAATATACTCCCGTATCCAGATTTCGACGTTCCAATTTACAGGCAAATATACTACAACTGATATCTGTATATAATTTAGGTATGCGAGGGCTGAGGGATCTCAGGTCGATACTTCCGTATGCGCAAAGAGATATCAGCTTCGACTTTTCGGTGTGTCCCCTTTAGGAGATCTTTTCAGCTACAACAACTGATTATCAATTTTATTGTCTAATCAGCTGAGGGTTTAATGCTGTGTTTTAAGCATTTTTCAGCAAGTATTATCCGAGGACTAGGTCAGAACTTCCATTCAGCAGAAGTCCTGGGATAATACCCCAGACATCACAGAGTATACAGACCTAGTAAATTAGAAAACGAAACCTTTCAAACAAGATTTCAGGGGTTACCTATATATCCAAGAATAGTTACCCACGAATTAAGCAAGTTAGAATTTAGTTTATATCTCGTTTCAATTTACTAAATGCATGACAATCTACTGACATACCCGCAGTAAATTGATTTAAAACTTTTTAATCTTTTCAAATCTTTAGCGTGTCGTGATAATCTATTGATGTACTATCATTTCCTCTTTTTCGCAACAAAACTCATTTTAGTTTTATCATGTTTTTGGCTTTTTCAAATTTTCAAATGTTTTTGGATTTTCTGAAATTTTCCCTACTCCCCTAAAATGCAAACACATTTCAAAGAGAATTTGGAAAACTTCTAATAGTTTTTGACCCACTTGTAGGAAAAAATTGAAAAATAAACTGTACAGAAACTTGACAACTGATATCGAATCTCATCAAATCTCAATTCTTCCTACATAAACAATCAGAACTCCCCCTAACACAAATCATTTTCTCATTTAGATTTCAAAACACTTAAGTTCGTGTTAATCAAAATGATTTTTTTTTTCGGAAAATGAATTTGTGTTTAATAAAATCTATTTAAAGATTTAGAAATGGGAATTTGGTTCATCATATTGTCTATCCTTTTATCATGAATAGTAAATCAAGTACAAATTAATGTCCCTGATTTATCATTTGCATTTAAAATCAAAATCACAAATACCACCTGTAACATGTAGATCTAATCACTTTTTAGTTTCAAGGTTACCTCTTGTAGGAATATGACCTCTACATTATCATTCTTACCAACCAGGATGCCGATTCCTGCTTCGCACTTACCAATCCTGGAAGCTCCGGCAAAGTCCTTCAACCTGTAAAAACATTCACACATTAAACACAATCATACAAACAAACATTTAACAAACTAGAATGATGCCGATTCCTGATCCACGATATAAACTTGGGATCTCCGGCATAGTCATGCGACTATTGTGGGAAACAAACTTCCCTCCAAGTCATTTCAGACTTGGTGTCTTTCAATTCCTGCTTAGTGGGACTGTATGTTGCCTTTTTGATGGCATATAAATCTTTTACCCCTTTAGCTTTCCCACTTAACATTTTCACAAACATCTTTTTAACATTCCCACCGAATGCTTTCTCAACATCAAACTCTTTTTCACCAATCTCTCTTTTCACTTCTTCAAATTTCAGTGATGGTAAATCATCATCTACTGAAACTTCCTTCATAACTTGTGGCTCTTCTGGCTTTATGGAACCAGATTCATCGCCGACCTTTTCTTCAACCTTTTTCACAACCCACACTTGGTTGTCTTTGATTTGCTTGTGATACAACGGTGTCTTTGAACTCTCCCCAATCTCATGTTTTGAATTCTTAAACTTCTTAGATTTTTCAACAACTTTCTCTTTCATCTTCTGAGAACCTCCCTGTTTTGCATCGTTATCCGTTGTAACCTGAACAACGACATCTTCTTTAACACAGGTTTGAGTGTTTCTCAGATGAAAAACTCCTGTTCCATTTCTTTTCTTCTCAGCCAGAAACTCTTTGTTAGATTGCCTCCAAAATGGTGTCTGCTGTTCTTCTTCCGAATTTCCACCTGAAACAAATTCAGATTTCGTTTTAGAATTTTTTTTATTTTTATCATTTTCTGGTGCAACAAAACCTAAACCTTTCTTTTTGTAACTACGATTTTGGTTGGGTTTCTTAGGAAATCCAGGACCAGAATTGTAACCCATTTTCTTGTTTAAACGTTGTTGAACTCTAGAAGTATATTTTTTTAGATTTTTCAAAACTCTTCAAAACTTTTAACTCAGGAATATTAACATTTACTAGTTTAAAAGTTTTGTTGATTAATTCTGTTTTAATACTCATAATTGGAAATTCTTTGTTGTAATATAATTTGTCCGAACCATTCGAAGTATAAACAACTTCGAATGTTTCATCATTTAAATCCGCTTTTGATAACAAAAACTCTGTGCTATAAGACTGTTTAACCGATGGACTTTGACTGTTGACTGACGACTTTGGCTTATCAGATTCAGATTTAGACTCTGTCTCCTCATCAGTGTCCAACACTTGATCGACCATCTTTTTGATCAACTCAGACTCATGATCAGTATCGGATGAGGTAAACGTCACATCAATGTTTTCTGGTAAACCGTCAGTTGAGTCGGTTTTAAGCTGTATATTCACTGCTTTTGCAAGTTGCTCCTCATTTGGTTTCCTAGGTGAATACCCATCCCAAATTGGAGGCGGACACTTGTTATAGCTAACATTCGATTTCTTACCACAATTCTTCTTTTCTTTCTGCTTCTCATCTTGAAAAGCTTCCATACCTGCAACAGTCGGATAAACACGATCAATAACATAATCAGAAGTAGAGTAACTCAACAACAACCTCCTGATTCTCTCATTTTCAATCTTTTCCTTTTCCAACTCTTACTTCCATTTTGCACTTTCTTCAATGTAAAAATTTATAGCTTTCTGTTTCGACATCAAAGTTGCATTCATCATTGTCAATGCCTGTTCTCTTTCAGTGTTTGTTGTTTAGAGACCAGTTACTGTTTTGTTCAATACATCGTACGATTCCTTTACGTAGTTAAGATTGAACAATAACTGATATTTCTTCTTTTCAAGTTCAGCAATGAAGTCGTCTTTAACCGCACAACCTTTGCATGCTTCCAAACACTTCTCACATGGTTTGACAACTTCAACAATCTTCTCCACTTCGATTGTTTTCACAACTTCTATCACTTTCTCGACTTCGATCACCTTTTCCACTTCAATCACCTTTTCTTCTTTCACAATCTCGGTAAACTTCTCAGCAACATTTTCAACATTCTGAACATCATCATCAGATTCAAATTGTTGTTCTTTTTCAGCTCGTTTCTCCTCCAGTTTCTCCATTTTATCTGCAAAATAAAAATGAAAACTATCAGGAGACATATGGGATTTTGCAACATTTAGATATTTCTCTTCCTCATCATCACTGCTGCTTTGATCAGGTGATTGATCAAACTGTACCGATTTTTCAGAATCATCATCAGAAACACCAGAATCAGATGGTGTTTTGTCAAATACAACATCTTGTTCCTGCACATTTTCATCTTGTACACTATCAGCTGAACTATCAGAAACATTCTCATAATGTTCTGAAAGTTTATCAGAAATATCTGAATTCTCATCAGATGATTCAGATTTTTCTTCATCACTCTTCACATTCTCTCCAATTGATCTCATCCAAGTAGCAAACAAGTTTGGCTCTCGGACGATCTTTGCAATGAAAGCCTTAAAATCTCCTTTTTCATCTACAAACATGTCCCAAGTGAAACCATCTGGTAGTTTTTCATCATCTTGATCAATAATGCGTGCTGCAGAATCTTCAGATGATATGTAATTACTCCAGCTGAAATCTACCATACATGCTCTCTTTGGATCTTCAATTTTTCTTCCGTGAGCTGTCTGAGGTTCCTGGGATTGACCAACTTGCTGATAGATAGCTTTGCGGTAGTAATCATCTTTTCCGAACGGATTCTGTGCCCCACTAGCTTCTCTTCCTTTGCATTCCCGTTTGAAGTGGCCTTTCTCCCTGCAACGAAAACAAGTAACTTTAGATTTTTCAAAACCTAAAGTAGAGACATGTGCATCAAGAAAGTCATTTCTCCCGGTAATAGTTTTGAATTTCTCAGCTCTACGAAGAACACTCGCAAGACACCATTTGATATCCATAAGTTCCATTTCCTCTGCATCTATCTGATCGTAATCCTCTTTAGTAAGCATAGGATTCCCGATTCGTCCAGCAACTAGACCTTCATAGGATAACAGAACAGAACCTAGAAGTGCCATATGATCTTTTGCAGTGTCTTCGGAAAAACTTTGACCGTCAGGAAGATTAAGAGCTATATTGCACTGAATTACGCAACCGTTTCCTGTTTTTGTACTTTGAGACTGAAAAGCAGTGTTAGTCTCTTTCGGATTCACACTCGGAAACGATGAAAACCCGCTGCTACTCTTGTTTGAGCCTTGATCAGCTTTCTCAGATGAATCACCAGCACTAAAAGCTGTTTGAATTTTCGGACTTCTTACAGACTCAATTGCTGGTATACTACCTTTGTAATACATCTTCACGTCCTGTTGCCCACTAGGACTGTTCATTCTCGCTATCTTTTGCTGTTCAAGATCTTGGCTTTCAATTTTCTCAATGAACTGTGAAATAGTCAACCCATCATACACACTAGTGTTCTTCAAGATCATTAAGTACGTTCCCCACTCTTTTTGAGGTAACGCATCCGCCAGCTTCTCAACCCATTCTTCACGATTTTTCTCAACTCCCAACATCGACAATGATCGTACCAAGTGACAGTATCTCTCAATTAGCTTCTTTGTATCCTCGCCTGGCAAACTGCTAAACAGATCGAACTCTTTCTTCAGTAGAGCTTTCTTGCTTTTAATCATATTCTCACTACCCTCGAACTTGACTTTCAAAGCATCCCAAATTGATTTAGCAGTCTTGTCGTGTTGCAGAAGAATGAATATATCTTCTTTAATGGCTTGTTGTAACAAACTAATCATCATTTTCTCAGCTTTATACATTGCCCGTTCTTGATCTGTAAACTCAGAAATCTCTTTGATGACTTGCAATTCGGTTCGAGGCAATGTGTACTTCTTTAGTATGCACTCCCATGATCTAAGATGATTGGCTTGAACCCAATTTTCAAACCTATCTTTCCATCCATAATATTCCTCGATGCTCATCAATCTTGGGGGTTTTTGAGTCGTCCCCGTCTCATTTTCCAAGTTCATTGCTTGAGCAATTGCGGCTGGAGTAGTCGATGTGGCAAAAGCGTTGAAAAATTCTGAATTCATGATGACAATGTACGAATTTCAAGCTAACAGACAAATAAGCGGTTCAACAATGATCTGATAAGCGATCCAGAACAATGTCACTCGAGCGATCCAGAACTCAACCTAAGAGCGGTCCAAAGACAGACTTTTGAGCGATTCCAAAATTTGATTTCGAGCGGTTCAAGACTTAGATTTTCAAGCGGTTCAAAATATGTCTGAATAAGCGATTCAGGCAATGAATTTGGAGCGGTTCATAATTGTTCTTTCGAGCGGTTCATGAAATTCACTTCGAGCGATTCAACACAATTCTATCTAAATGAGCGATTCAAAACAGTGATTTAGGAGCGGTTCCAGATGACGTCATAAGAGCGGTCCACTTTTCGAAAAAGATTTGACCCATAAAAACTTCGAATTTTGGCTTCAAACTTTCCAGGGTTTATCTCGATACTATTGCGCACAATCTGTGAAAAATTTAGCGAATTCCGACCGTGAAATCTTCCTGAATCAGTAAAAGAAGGTGTAGAAATGAGAAGAAATGATGAAAAACACCTACAATCTGCAGAAAACCTCCTCCCAAGCTCTGATACCACTTGTAGGATCGTGTGCTGACCCAAACGAGTCGGTCAGAGGTTTGCTCTTGTGAATCAGATGCGAAATTATAAGAAACACAAGTAGAAATAGCACGTTCTTCCTTCTAACTCTCTTTTGTATTGATTTGACACAGTTTACAGCTTGATCGTCACACCGGCAGAGCTTCGGCGTGGAAAAACAAGACCTCTATCTACTGAATCGCTCATGGGGCCTATTTATAGGGATTCTGGACCGCTCATGTGATCATGTGACACATGAGCGGTTCAGCCCATGTCACATAGGCGACCCAAGACTGCCATAAAAGCGGTCCATGATAGTTAATGCCCTAAAAGCGATCCAGACACATATCTCCTATACAAACTTCTATTTTCTCGTATTTCGAGCCCTAAGCTATACAATATGATATAAGACTTGATCCTAGACATCTAGACGGAATCAACAGATGTAGTGCACCAACAATATATAGGGAGGGGCTCATGCGAGAACAACCCTTATTGTGAGAACCGCGAGAACCAATGTGAACACAACCTAAAATAGCTAAAAAAACCTAAAAAAAACCTAACCACCACCCCTCTCCCCCAAAAAACCTAAACCCCCACCCCCCCCCCCACCAAAAAAAAAAACCTAACCCCCTCCCCCCAAGCTAAATGCTAAAAACTAAAACCTCCAAAAAAACCTAAAAAAAACCCAACCCCCCCCCCCCCCCCAAAAAAAAACCTAAAAAAATAAAAAAAAATCAAAAAAAATCTATTTTTTTTAATATTTTTATCTCAAATCGCTACTTTTAGTGGCTAAAACTTTTTTTAAAAAAAAAAATTAAAAAAAATTAAAATTTTTTTTCTTCGAAAAGTAGCGATTTTTATATAGAAAATATTAAAAAAAAATTGTGTGATTTTTAGCTATTTTTAGCTATTTTAGGCATTTTTGGTTGTGTTCACATTGGTTCTCGCAATAAGAGGTGGTTCTCGCATGATCTTCTCCCTATATATATATATATATATATATATATATATATATATATATATATATATATATATATATATATATATATATATATATATATATATATATGGGACCGCTAAAATGAAAATCATCTCTAGTTATAAGAACCATGTGAACCACTTTTTAGCTATTAGATCAACTAGATGGATGGATGAGATTAAAAGTAGTTAATATTAACATTAAAAGTTTTTTCTCTTATTATATTTTTAATATTTAGTGTTAAAGGGTATTTAGGTAAAATTGTTTTTTTGTCTTTTTATATATATATTATTTTTAAATGTCATTTTTGTCCCATTTATTAATTACTTTTTTTGTCATAATAATTTTTTATTAAGAAAACTGATTTTTTGGTTTAAAAACTTTTTTGAAATCAGATTTTTATAATAATTTTTTTTAAGATTAGTTTAAAAAAACGTTTTGAAGAGCCGTTGTTTTACGCCCCGTTCTTACGCCCGGCGTTTTTAGGCGTCGTTTTTTTAACGCGCCGACATTCACGTTAAAAACTTTACGTCACGATTTTACAAGCCGTTTTTAAGCCTCATTTTTTACGTCCCGTTTTTATGTTTTTATGCCCGGCTTTTTCACGGCTCGTTTTTAGCCCGGCTTTTTCACGCGTCGTTTTTCTAAGGCGCCGTTTTTACGTTAACGTTTTTACGTTTTACGCACTGGTTTCTTACGTTAACGTTTTTCTACGTTTTACGCGTCGGTTTTTTACGTTTTACGTTAAAATTTTTACGTTTTTCGTTTTTATGTTTTACGTAAAACTTTTTACGATTTTGTAACACCCTAACACGTAATAACTTAAAAACGACGCAGCGGAAAAAGAGCCTTAAAAATTTCTTTCACAAATAGACACATTACTTACATAAAGGCTCAATTACGAAATGTCAAGCATTAACTAAAGGAGATATACAACATTTACTTCCAATTAACACTTTAAGACGTTGCACAAATAAAGCTAAGTGACCATTCTTTCCGTACAATCCTTGCTCTCGACTCGATCAATGCTCGCTTCTCTTCGTTAGTGGTAGAAGAAATCCGTGTAATACCTGTGGACATCACATACAACATAACCATTAGTCATTAACAACATCATACGACACTATTCACATGTAATTTAATATCAAATATTATTCAATAATATAAACTTTTATTCATTCAACTATCCTCTCATATTTTATCGCTCCGAGTTCGATTTCGATACCTCATGAACTTGATGTTCTTTTACCTGCATTACATTTCAACTTCAAGGCACACCATTAGAAAACGTCAATGCCCAAACATAATGAATCTATTCTTTCATACATTTATAACATCTGGCATTCATACTTGATGTTCTTTTACCTGCATTACATTTCAACTTCAAGGCACACCATTAGAAAACGTCAATGCCCAAACATAATGAATCTATTCTTTCATACATTTATAACATCTCGCATTCATATATGTATACTAATTCTTACGTGCATTCATAGCATATTACATCCATACATGCATACATTCCTAAATCATACATGTACATAAACATATACATCTACATCTATACACACACATTGGTACACGCATACATACATACATACGTACAAGCTCTTACATACCACTTACATTCCCATATAATTTTACTAACATATCCTAGTCCCAAACATTCATATAAATAAGTCTCATACGTACAAACTTACGTGCATGTTCATTTCTATTCATGTTTACCTATGGATTCCGTCACTAACATGTGGGTAGATCTATACACATACATATCTCCAAACTGAATTCTTTCCCACACATCCCTTGAATGAACTTTCTTGCTCATGAGTGGACATTTCAATTGTCGAGTGAACATTCTTGCTGAGGAGTGAACATTCCAACTGTTGAGTGAACATTCTTGCCGAGGAGTGATCGTTCCAACTGTTGGGTGAACATTGTAGCTGACGAGTGAACGACCCAACTGTTGAGTGAACATTCTTGCCGATGAGTGAACGTTCCAACTGTTGAGTGAACATTCTTGCCGACGAGTGAACGTTCCAACTGTTGAGTGAACATTCTTGCTGAGGAGTGAACGTTCCAACTGTTGAGTGAACATTCTTGCTGACGAGTGAATGTTCCAACTGTTGAGTGAACATTCTTGCCGACGAGTGAACGTTCCAACTGTTGAGTGAACATTCTTGCTGAAACGAACTAGAAAAACAAGATTTGCCAGCTAACTGGCTCTCGCGGGGCGCAACAGCCCCTACCCCGGGCGGTCGCAGGGCGCGACATCCGTCGCGTTGCGCGACAGTGAAACTGAATTGCTGCCGCGTAGCTCGACGGCCCTATTTCGACATAATACCTCCCTTTGCTGTTGCATAAAGTGCCCAGCTGTGTTTTCAACCAAAACTCAACTTGAAACTTACATAACTTTTGAGCTACGCGTCCGTTTTGTGTAATTCTTGTTTCTGCGTGTCCGTAATTTAATTATGGATTTCTTTACCATCCTAAGTCACATCAAAAGCTGAATTATAAGAAAAAGGCTTAAAGATCCTTCATGTCATTATTTGACCCGTTCGATTCCACCATTTTATTTCCGACGTAACTAGCTACTTTCAGCCCCGACAATCATTCCTACCTTAGAATTCCCATTTATTAATTAATCATACATGACCTTCTCACATTTATAAGCATTAAATAACTCCCTAAACATACTAATAAGTGAGTCGGAAGTCACTTACCTTAACTGTGCGTATTAGAGCTTACTTCCTTCCTCATCTCGCCATGTTAGCCCTCCGCGCTTAAGTCAATTGATACGATTCCTTTCCTTACATGTCATCACGTTCGTACCAAAGTTAGCATATATGATAATACATACATACATATAAAAATTCATTTCCTTTTATTTACACATTATTTGACTTCCATTAGTCACATTTTCGCATACATGAGACACATAACAATAGTTACCTTATTCAAATCTCACGCAATCCGATTACCATCATACATAGAACATAAATCATCGAGTACATCACACACTAATTCTCTACTCTAACATTTCGGTTCAAAAGCCCATCCATTACATTCATAAATTGTTGACTTTCAAAAGTTAATGATCTAACTTACATGTATACTTTCAAATTATTATTCTTAATAAGGTAGACCATAGTAATAACATCATGTGTATTTCATACTTGGGTGGTGATCCACAAACCGCACGGTCACCTAGTTATATCCACATATAATCACATAGTAAATCCTACATATGCGAATTCTTCATGATCCTACCAATTGACCAACACATTCTAAATTAACCCATTTACATAACTCCACCTTCTTTACTCGCTAGTGAGTTCACACGCTTAATATTTAGTACATGATTATTAAGTAGTTATGATCAAACACCTAATCCCACATACGGTGTGCATCACACCCTCAAAGCATGTAGTACAACTTTCTAATGCAAGTATCTTACCGTATCATTTTATCACATTAATTTCCCACTTGTAATCCATCTAAAACACATTCCTTTTGCAAACTTATTATCTATTACATCATTATCACATTCTACATATAATTATCCATTGCTAGCATACAAATTTCACTTATCATTTTCACCTAAGCATTTTATCGAACACTTGGTGTCCATACCACTTTCTAAGAATAATGTACAACTGTTTGAGCATGTTTTTGCCAACTTCATCTCATGACCCACCACATTCAAACGAGACCTCATTTCACATCAAGTTTGTCTATCAAAATCTATCATATATTACCTTGCTCATCACAAAATCACAATATAACATCTATAATTTCTTCATGATCATCCTCTTCACATTCATACATGGGTTTTATTCTAATTTATCCAAATAACTAAAATTTAACCATGATTCAACTTCAACATATTAGCATTAACAAGTATTCATTCTAATTTCATCCAATTTCATGGATTAAACATAACCCACTTCATACAAGATCACCAATTTAGGTTTTAAAACATACCTTATGATTCCCTTGTGCAGGTGATCATTAATCCATGCTCGGTTGTGAATTTAAACTTCATTTAGCCTTTCAATTTGATGATTTTCCATGATTAGGGTTTTGGCTCCTATGGAGCTCTGCTCGTTTCTAGAACACACGAAAATGTGTGTTTTTGTGTGTTAAACTTTCATTTATAAAACTCATGTTTCCATCCTAACGGTTTTGGTCCCTCAATTTTTGTTTTAATTATATAAGGGACTAAAACTCATAATCTTGTTACTTATGTACATGACACCACTAGGCTAATTTGTTCCTAGTCATTTTGTTTATGGGTTCACTTTTTACTACTAATGGTACTTTACCCATTCCTTTATATTTACCGGGTTCTAAATTACCAAACCTGTTTTTGGGGTGTTACAAGTCTACCACCTTAAACGAGGTTTCGTCCCCGAAACCTTTCTCATTTCCATTTGACACTAATTATCTTTCCTTCGTAATTTATACATACCCCTCTATTCTTAACTTTAACAGTTGCATCATAATTATAAGTAACCATCTGATCTCAAATCATATATTATTCATACAATTGACTTCTCTCTAACAAGTCTATCTTTTCCATACCATGCTTCCACATAACATTCTCATTTCCTTGACCTGTTAGTATCAGGTCAATATACATACTTATTCAAACTTGTAATAATACTTACATTCATATGATCCGTTTATAATAGACCTAATACCTTCATCTCATCCTTTAAGATTACATTCTTTACAT